>NC_059355.1:24001349-24193849 GCF_019703515.2 Myxocyprinus asiaticus
AATGTTTACATTTAGCTGAATCAGGGAAATTGGACGGTAACTTTTACACTCGTTTGGATCTTTGTATTTTTAAGAATCAGACTGATCCAGGCTTGTGTCATGGTTGGAGGAAGCTTCCCATTCTTTAATGATTCAGAATAGACTTCTAACAAAAGTGGAGTCAGTTTTGTAGCATAAGATCTAAAAAATTCAGTGGCAAAACCATCTGGCCCCGGAGCCTTGCCTGTAGGTAAGGACTTAATTACCTCATCAAGTTCCTCCAAGGTTATCTCAGAATCAAGTGAGATTTTTTGCTCATTCGTCAGTTTAAGGAGTTCTGATGGTTCCACAAAGTTTCTAATATCTTCATCAGTACACGAAGACGTGGAACTATAGAGATCAAGATAGAATTCTTTAAAGGTGTTATTAACATCAATGGCTGAGGTAAATATTTCACCACCCGCAGATTTCACTGAGGGAATGGTATTTCAGTTGGGTCAATTCTCTGAGACCATCAGACGACATTCGACGCTTTAGCTCTGCCTCTCCACATATAATATTTCCTTCCAACTCCACGAGTTCTTGTGCTTTGGATTTTTTGGTGAATGAGGCATACTGTATGATCCTACCCCTAAGAACAGCCTTAAGATACTGATTTCAGGCTTTAACATTTGTTGGAAATCAGGATTTTGCAAAAGGGATACATTAAAGCGCCAACTATATGATTTCTTTTTCTCTGTATGTGGCAACATCTCTAAGTTCACCAGGGCATGATCTGAGACTAAAATGTTTCCAATTGAGCAATCCACAACAGATGAAATGAGGGACTTAGATATAAAAATATCTATTCTAGAGTAAATCTTATGAACTGATGAAAAAAATTTATAATCCCTACCAGATGGGTTCAAAAGTCACCAGATATCTGCAAGACCAAGATTTTTACACATCCTGTGAAGTGTCAGTGTTACAGGGGGCTTGTACAATTTTGCTTCACTATGATCAAGGACTGAGTCCATCAAAAGATTAAAGTCTCCTCCCAATATTATGTCATGAGGGGTGCCAGCAGCTTGCAACATCCCATCAAGATCTATAAAAAAGCCCTGATCATCAGAGTTAGGTGCGTAAATATTAGCCAAAATCAACATTTGCCCCTGAATTTCTCCTAAAACAATGACTCTTCCTAATTTATCTTTAATATGTTTGAGACATTTGAATTGTAGATGCTTATTTATCATTGTAATGCCTCCCCTGCTCTTACTTGAACCAGCACTAAGGAAAACATGTCCATCCCAAATCTTATCAAATTTTCAGCTTCCTGCGGGGAAAGATGTGTTTCTTGAAGAAACACAATATCATATTTCTTATGTTTAATAAAAGAAATAACCTTCCTTCTTTTTATAGGGTGCCCCAACCCATTCACATTCTATGTGGAGAGAGACAACTTATTCATATTAACATTTGACATATTGATATAATAATAAAAAAAAATTGTGTGTCAAAAACAAGATGACACAGACCACATTCCCCATTAATGCAACAATCAAACCCCAAACATCCCCCCGAACAAAACAAACAGAAGAAAGAAAAATGTGCACATTAACCCCGCGCAGGACAGCGCCAACCGGCGTCAATCCCTCAAAACTCAGAGTCCATGTATGCCACGAGAACCCCCGCGACAACTTTGCCATCGGATTATTCAAGTCCGGTGTTTCTGCACAAATTTTGTGAGGCAAAATTACATAACAGAAAATACTTTGTAAAACAGACCCCAGCCAACAGGCAGAATAACAGAAAAAAACATGTAGATTCATTCACAGAACTGTCTTGAAGGTGTGTTCCTCCACAAAACAAACTCCAGCTGATATAAAGCCGTTCAGTTTCCTCGGACAGACAAACAATTGTTCAGTGAGCCGGCTGTTATGAGTGCAGCAGATGATGTAATCATTCTACTGTCCCTTAAAAATACTCCACAAAGACAAACTCCAGCCAACAGGAGGCATAAGCACAAAGAATGAACAGATTTATCCACAACTGTCCCGAAGTAGTGTAATTCCACAAAACAAGCTCCAGCCACTAGGCGGAGCCAGCACGAAAAACGAAACCGGCATCTTGTTTCCTCGGATGATCAAGAGCCAAACTAACTCGGAGGCCATGCAAAAAATAAATAAATAAAAAATACACCATAACTTACTCAGCCTGTCAACTTTATAAAAGACGTCCTTTATGTGAGCATGTAGATATTTTGTGGTCATCCATAGTGTCCATTCTTGATCTGGCCAGGAACTTCAGTGTAAAAAAGATCTTCCGTCAATGCAAAAGTTTCTTGGAGTCATGCCATAAAACAAACTCCAGCAGCTAGGCGGAGCCAACGCAAAAAGAAACAAAAATGGCACCCAGCTTTCTCAGATAATAGAGTTTTCCTCAACCACAAAGCAGTCCACTAATATAAGAAACATCAAATGGCTTACTCCAATGTATTTATGAAGGAGAGTGCCTGTTTTGGACATGTAAATACTTTGTGACCATTCTTTGTTTCTATTCTCAGTTTGGCCGGGAACATCAGTGCAAAAGCTATCTTCTGTTGGTGTAAGAGTTTCTTGCATTCCCTGAACCGATCGCGTTTCTCTCTTGTAGAATTCGCAATGTCCGGGAACAAGAAAATATTATGGTTCTTCCACGAAAGCTTCCCTTTGCTCCTCGCCTGGTGCAACACGAGATCTTTATCGGATGATTTCAGAAATTTGGCCAGAATCGATCGGGGCCTGTCTCCCTCAGCAGATCTGCGAGCCGGGACTCTGTGAGCTCGCTCGATTTCCAGTTTATGGCCTGTTATGTTGAGCAGACTCGGGAATAGCTCGTCCAGGAATTTCACCATATCTCTGCCCTCTTCATGCTCAGGAATTCCAACAATTCGTATGTTATTCCTTCGGCTCATATTTTCGAAATATTCCAGTTTATCCTAAATTAATTCCAAATCTGTTTTGGACGCGGGCGGATTAGCAGATAATTCCCTTTCCGATGACTCAAGATAATCGATCCATCTTTCAACTTCTGTCACTCTCTTTGTCAGCATTACCGAAATGTTGGACAGTTGACGCTGAATTTCTTCTCTCGACGTGCCATCCAAATCGAGTCCCCGGCTCGCAGGGTCGCCAGAGACCTCAGCTTGAACATGTAAGTGTCTTTTAATGTCTCCAGAGTCTGAGGATTTTGACTTCTTTGCCATGTTTACCTCAAAGAGCAAGTATGTAACTGGGTGTATTGAATCTCACCGGATTATAACATGAAAATAATTTAAAAACTAGCAAAGTTCACAGAGCTCGTGTCTCACACGTCTGCTTCTTGCACGGCATCACGTGAACTCCAACCTGGTGTTTCTTGATGCCAGTTTTGAATCAGAGCTAAAGATGTCCGATTCACAAATGAATCACTCATTTGAGTCGGTTCTTTACAATGAAGTTATCGCACGTGATTGTAAAGTGGTCTGAATCAGTTTGCGATTTAATCTGAATCATTCAGAAAACTGTGCTGTGCTGCTGAATCATAGGAGCAGTTTCTCACTTGCAAACACAATAACGGAATACTTTATAACAAAGAAAACAAAGATAACACTGGTTGCAGTGGATATTTATCTACAATCAATGGAAACCAAACCTGCAAATGTGTCATATGGTTTGCCAGTGATGAAGAAAGTCTTTATTTAGTTCCACACATGTTCAACTTGTGAACGACTACCGTAGATAAAGAAATTTTCCAACCAAAAAAGTATCAAAACACTTAGTAGCCTACAGAAAAACACATAAAAAAGTGCCATGGCATTATCATGTTTATTGGAACATGTACCATTACCTGAGAGCACTATGTACAGTAAATACATTAGTATATGAAAATGGTAATCATGTATCAAAATACCATGATAGTACAATGGTATTCTTTGAATTACCCTGAAGCACCGTGTAAATACAATAGTATATGAAAAGGTAAACATATATGAAATACTATGGTATTACTATGGTATTCTTTGATGTACTTTGAAGCACAATGTATATACAATGGTATGTAAATATGGTATTCATACACTGACAGCCAAAAGTTTGGAATTATGTACAGATTTTGCTGTTTGAGGAAGGAAATTGGTACTTTAATTCACCAAAGTAGCATTCAACTGATCACAAAGTATAGTCAGGACATTGGTGATGGAAAAACATCTTGGTTACTGATGTAACCTCTGTTCCCTGATGGAGGGAATGAGAAGTTGTGTCGATGTAGTGACACTAGGGGTTCAATCTTGAGAGCCCCAATCACCTTTGCTTAAAATAGAAAAGGCCAGTGAGAACTGGCGAATGAAATTTGCATGCCACTCTCCACCCCCAGACATACGGGTATAAAAGGAGATGGCGTGCACCACTCATTCAGATTTATGCTGAGGAGCTGATAGAGAGTCCCGGCCATGTCAGCGGCTGGTTCAGCGCTGCGGCAGGAGGGACACAACGTCTCGTTCCCTCCATCAGGGAACAGAGGTTACATCAGTAATCAAGACGATCCCTGTCTGTCACTCACTCGACATTGTGTCGATGTAGTGACACTAGGGGTTCCTATAGGAAACGCCGCAGGCGCTGAACCGTGTCACGAGGTACGGAAGAGTGGACACGGGCAAGTTGCTGCGTGCCTCACAGCGAGCACTCAACCACGTCGTGACCTTCCAGCAAGTCAGGTAAGGTGTCTCCCTAGTCCCGTTAAAGGGGGGGAGGAGGCACTTACCCAAGTAGGCTACCAGCGGTGCCTTTCCTGATTTGCTGTTGAGCAATTTCCCACCGAGCACTTTCTAAAATAGTGCTGGGAAGTGCTTTTCCCTCTCCTGGAAGGAGAGCACTACGGAGACCACATCCTACCGGAGGGAGGTTAACATGTGGAGAATACCTCACATGGACTTACCAACAGGGAAGTTCACATATGGAATGATACCACCGGAGGACCCGGCACCCCAGCCCGAATACGAGGTGTCTGTCGTGACCACGACGTACCTTGAGACCTGCTCTAGGGGAACACTTGCCTGTAGAAACGCCAGGTCCGACCAAGGGTTGAAATTCTGATGGCACTGTGGCATGATGGTCACACGCTGGGTGCCGTGGCACCATGCCCACCTTGGGACTCGAGTCTGTAGCCAGTGCTGAAGCGGTCTCATATGCATCAACCCGTGGGGGAGAACAGCCGCCAGTCATTTTTGAGAGTTATTCTAGACAGGCCCCATTTCCAACAGCCATCACTCCAACACCTTATCCTTGAGTAATCATGCTAAATTGCTAATTTGGTACAAGAAAATCACTTGCCATTATATTAAACACAGTTGAAAGCTATTTGGTTCGTTAAATGAAGCTTAACATTGTCTTTGTGTTTGTTTTTGAGTTGCCACAGTATGCAATAGACTGGCATGTCTTAAGGCAAAAAAGAAACAACTTTCTCTAGAAACTCATCAGTCAATCATTGTTTTGAGGAATGAAGGCTATACAATGCTTGAAATTGCCAAAAAACTAATGATTTCATACAAAGGTGTACACTACAGTCTTCAAAGACAAAGGACAACTGGCTCTAACAAGGACAGGAAGAGATGTGGAAGGCCAGATGTACAACTAAACAAGAGAATAAGGTACATCAGAGTCTCTAGTTTGAGAAATAGACGGCTTACATGTCCTCAGCTGACAGCTTCATTGAATTCTACCTGCTCAACACCAGTTTCAAGTACAACAATAAAGAGAAGACTCAGGGGTGCAGGCCTTATGGGAAGAATTGCAAAGAAAAAGCCACTTTTGAACCAGAAAAACAAAAAGAAAAGGTTAGAGTGGGCAAAGAAACACAGACATTGGACAACAGATAATCGAAAAAGAGTGTTATGGATCTTAACCCCATTGAGCTTTTGTGGGATCAGCTAAACTGTAAGGTGCGTGAGAAGTGCCCAACAAGACAGCCACATCTATGGCAAGTGCTACAGGAAGAATGAGGTGAAATGTCACCTGAGTATCTGGACAAACTGACAGCTAGAATGCCAAGTATCTGCAAAGCTGTCATTGCTGCACGTGGAGGATTTTTTGATGAGAACTCTTTGAAGTAGATTAAGAAGTTCTGAAAAAAAAATTCAAATTGTAATCGTTTCACGTTATTAATGTCATGACTATACATTGTGATCAGTTGAATGCCACTTTGGTGAATAAAAGTATTTCTTTCCATAAGAGCAAAATCTGTACATTATTGCAAACTTTTGGCCGCCAGTGTATATCAAAGTTCCATGGTAGTACCATCCCAGATAGCAAGGAAACATCGATTTAACGTCTAATTTTTGTTGTAAAGGTCGGGATCAGTCATCGATCAATTTTCAATGTTGAATCAACATTCACTATTTGGTCGGTACATCAGAACGTTGTTAGGTCAAAAATGGAACATATATTCAACGTCGAAATTTGGTTGATTCATCAGCATGTACCGCTGACCAATCTGTTTGAAATCATAACGTTTGTTCCGTGTTGAAACTTGGTTAAAGAAATCTGAGTTTTGTGCATGCGCATTTTGGAATATACGTCGGGCCAACCTTCACTGGATGCGTCGCTAGAAAAAGGTAAGCGTAAATGTACTTTTATTCATCATTTTATACAATGTTTTGTCAGTCTCATTGAATATCACTTTAGATTTGAATAGTTTTATCCTCAGTGTTATTCAAATATTCCCACTTGGTAATTTTGTAATTAAATGCCCTGTTTGCGCACTACCTAGTTTTCCGTGAGGCAGCCAGTAACTGAGGTAAATTTAGATAATTCACCATGTTGGACTCATTTCAATTGTTGTAGATGGTCAACTTCAACATAATCAATTTCACTCATATTTTCTAAACTTTAACTTTAGTTCATTCATTTATCTGTCTTCTGCTCGCTAATGTCCTTCGAAGTGGGCGAGCTTGCAGTGGTGCCGCTTGTGGCATTTTCTGCACTAATGTTCATAAATGAGCATGGCAAAGCTAGACATCTCAAGTTATCTTTATAATATTACAATTGTATGTCTCACAACAATATAACATAGATTTAAATAAATTGTCATCTGCTGTACCTATATATTGTGCTGGGAAACAGTTGGTGTCTTTAGTGTTTTACCTAAAGGATTAAGTATGCTGATTTTATGTTGATGATTAGTAGTAGGACTGTTAATAATACTGCTTAATAATGTCACTTGTACTTGTATTTTTCTGTTTCAGAGAGACGTCCAGTGCCTTAACCCTGTTTCATTTGCTTAATGCTTCAGAAGGTAATAGTTTTTAGACAATAATATTTGTTATTTTGTTAAAACTTTTCAGCTGCATTTTGTATTTTTTTTTAGGGATTGCCTTTGCAGTATATCCACCCCAAAGAGGCTCAAATACAGAAGACAGTGGTATTCTTTTTGAGTATTGTATTGTAGTACCAAATATCTCAAGATAACATTTGATATACTGTAGGGTGGAGTTCAAAATAGTATAACATGTTATTTCTTTATAATTCTAGAATTTACATTAAATTCCATTCAATGGCGTTCGAAGAGCTCGATATCGAGTGGTCTCCTCCAGAGGAACCTACACAATTTCGCCTTGTTGAATGGTTCCTGCAGTCTGACCACGTCCTGTAGATCTGCCCCGTTCTTCCCTGACGTTTATAACGAACTGTCAAAATCCTGGCGTGCACCCTATTCAGCTCGACCGCGCAGCGATTACATCCTCTCTAATGTGGATCATGGGGAAGAAAATGGTTATACCTATCTACCCCCCCCGCCCGAAAGAGGCGGTAGCGGCACACCTCTAGTAGCAGGGTGTGGAACTCACGCCCGATTCATCTTTCTGAGCTGTGTCGACTAACGTCCGCACTGGCTGGAAGAGCATACTCAGTGGCGGGCCAAACTGGTCTTTCAAGCTAAGCTCCTCAAACAAATGGATGAGCAAGGCTATGATCCAGAGATGTTCAAAGAGCCCCGCACCACTACAGACTTAGTGCTGTGAGCCACGGAAGTCACTGCACAGGCCTTTGGCAAGACAATGAGCAACCTGGTGTTTTGGGATCGTCACATCTGGCTGACCCTCACGGAAATGTGTGACGTGGGAGAAGCCGCTGTATTTGATGCTCCGGTGTCTCCAGCCGACCTTTTCAGAGGCTCTGTGAATAGAATTGCTAAGCGCTACGTCACGACTCAGCTACAATCACAGGCTATGAGACATTTTATGCAAAATGGAGCATTACTTCATCACAACCGGCTCGCTCCCACTCTGTCACGGGCCAGCGCCCAGCTATAAACTCCACACCAGCTGCCTCCGCACCACCAAATGTCGCCGCTGAGGTGCTGGTAAAGCCATGCAAGCCATGGCCCAAACAAAGGCAGCTGCTTCAGCACAAGCCCCGCGCCGATGGGAGAAAAATACCCTGCACAGCAAAAGTGCTCCTGACACACAATACTTTTCCCCTCTTCCCCACTGCTGTTTGTCGTGGAAGTAATATTGTTGTTCAAAATGTTGTTCAATATGTTGTTTTCTGTGTGTCACAGGCAATAAAATTTGTACATTATACACAACCACTTCCCAATGGTGAGTGGCACATTATATCTTGTAATGAATTACAAAGATTCAAAAAGATTACAGCGCTCGTTGCACATGCACGAGATGCTCACACTTTTTCAATAAAGAGCTTTCCCTCTTCAAAGCCTCACATTATGTGCAACTGCTTCCCAATGGTGAGCTGCACATTATATCAGGTTATGAACATACCAAATTGCCCTATGTCCCGTTACACAGACGCGTGGTAAGCTCTTACTGGATTGACAGCACACCAGGTGATGAACCTGCGAGCGCTGCCACAGGAGGAGGCAGACCCAGCCCTGTCGTTGCTGTGTCCAGTGTGCGCTTTACGCATCTATTTGGATCGCACGCAGAGCTTAGGATCTCTGAGCAGCTCTTTGTCTGCTTTGGTGCACAGCGGAAAGGAAGTGCTGTCTCCAAGCAGAGGATCGCCCATTGGCTCATTGATGCCATAGCTATGGCATATCACGCCCAGGACGTGCCACCCCCGGTAGGGCTACGAGCCCATTCTACCAGGGGTGTAGCGGCCTCCTGGGCCCTGGCCAGGGGTGCCTCTCTAACAGACATTTGCAAAGCAGCAGGCTGGGCAACACCCAACACCTTTGCAAGGTTTTACAACCTCTGGGTGGAACCGGTTCCATCCCAGGTAGTGGCACGCAATACAAGTGGATAAGCCCGGGATAGCCAGCCGGGTGTATCGCTTGCACATAGCGCCTCTCACCTCCTCTGAGCTGAAGAGGTGCGCCATTAATTCCCAGTAGTGTTCACAAACTATGTTCACTGGTTGACTTCCTCCGAGCCCTGTGGCAGTCGAGTTTTCAGAGAGACTCACTGCCGGCCCAGTATACGTGCTAACTAAGAGCCCTGTTCTGGGGTAGGTGCTCTGCATGTGGCGGTTCCCTGTAAGGTAACCCCATGCGATGTATATCTTCTGCTAATTTGTTTCCCTGTTGGAAAACTGCATCTTCCTTGGGCAGAGCCCCCTCTGCCACAGTCTCCATGTTTGTAGCAACTCCTCCCCCATTGGGTAGGATCTACCATGAGACTCTCCACATGGTCGGCAAGACCATGTGACGTATTCTTCCACTTAAATATCCCTCCCTCTCTTTGGGCGAGGTGTGGTCTCCGTGGTGTCCTCCCCTTGGGAGGGACACCCCCTGACTAGACCTGGCAGCCCAGTCGGATAATCCCCCTTCTTTTTTAGGGATTGGAAAAAAAGAAGGGGAAAAGAGGCCACGACTGGGTTAGCCTGTCTCTATCTTTTGGGTAGTCGACTTGTCCCCAAAGGGCCGTTCGGCACTCATAACTATGTTGGGGGAGGTTACGTGTCGGCCTGGTGCACTGGCTACGAGGCACACAGTGGTCTGCCCGTCACACACCGCCAGTTCACGTAACACTGTTCAGCCAGTTGCAGCGTTTCGCATAGGGACCCCTAGTGTCACTACATCGACACAATGTCGAGTGAGTGACAGATAGGGAATGTCCTGGTTACTTGCGTAACCTCCATTCTCTGATGGAGGGAACGAGACGTTGTGTCCCTCCTACCACAACGCTGAGCTACCCGCTGAAATGGCCGGACCTTGTCTCGGCTCCTCAGCATATAACCTGAATGAGTGGTTGCATACCAGCTCCTTTTATACCCATATGTCTGGGGGAGTGGCATGCAAATACCACTCGCCAATTTTCATTGGCCTTTTATCAAAGACCAGAGGTGTTTCGGGCTCCCAAGAGTGATCCCTAGTGTCACTACATCGACACAACGTCTCGTTCCCTCCATCAGGGAACGGAGGTTACGCCAGTAACCAGGATGTTCTTTCTTCAGCAGAACACATTTGATAAAAAATATAAAAATATCTTGGCTCAGTAGGTCCTTAAAATGCAAGTGGATGGTGATCCAAAAATCACAGACTGTCAGTATAAATGTCATCCATACAACTCCAGCGGTTAAATTAATGTCTTCAGCAGTAACAATAGATTTATTATGGTAGTAAAACCAGAGGAACCACAAAATTCTAATTTTATTACCACACTTCTCATTGTTCTGTGTTATTATACAATGGTTTCACTACAAGTATCATTAAAATATGGTTACAACTAAATCCATAGTAAATTTTGTGGTTATGGTTTGACTACATTTGTTCAATTATACACATGACCATTGTTCAACTATGGTTACTGTGCTAAAAAGTTCTTTTTTTTTGTCTTTTTTTTTTTTTTGCTATGGAATGCAAAACTATTGCAAGGGAATGCAAAATATTTCAAGGGGAAACAAAATTCTCTCTCTGTCCTCTTAAGGGGCTCCGAAAGTTCCAAACCTGTATGTTATTATTTTGTGAAATACAAAAGGAGATATTGCAATATTGAATTTCATTCAACCACTCACTTTTATAGAAAAGAAAGATGCAATGAAAGAAAATGGTGACTGGAAATGTCAGTCCCTAATGTTCTGCCTTATCTCCTTTTGTGTTTCACAGAACAATAATGTCTAAGATTCAGAACAACGTGAGGGTGTGTATATGATGACAGCATTTTAATTTTATGTATGAGCTAACTTAAAATCTGCCAAATTGACACAACCTTTAAATAAGCCTGTAATTTGTTATTATACATCCATTTGTGAATGCAACTGTGTAAAGGCATTTTTCTATAATTGGCTGTAAAGTATTAAGATTTATATACTGTGTAATGTTAACACCAAATAATTATGTATTTGTAAATGTATATTTTGTATAAATAATACAATGAGTAACTGAATGTGCTGTGTGTTTAATAAAGAGTACATATATAGGCAGATTTATTCATTTTTAAGTATTTGGTATTTTAAAAACAAAAGTAGAAAATGTTGAATTGTTGATTGTATAATGTCGTTTCACCTATGCCGAGGTTACACTACATGATTTTAGCCCTAATTTGCACTCGCCGACAGTTAATGGAGATCGCCGACAAAAGCCCGAAATCAGAGGCAAATCGGTGCTCGCTGAATCGATATGTGTGAATTTTCAAAGACGCTATCTGAGAGATGCACCGATGCATTGCAGATGCCCGAGAGATATTTAGCAGTTTAAATATCTAGACCTGTCTGCGACTCCAAGTCCTGCAGTGTGAAATCTGTTTTGACGACCTACAGCCAATGAGAGAGTAAGATACAGGGCAAGGGAAATTCCATCCCCAGCAGGAAATCAAACTCCTCTGCTGTCATCCACAGCAGCTCCCTGAACCCAGTCTTATCAAGCATCTATTTGTATGGTGAGCACAATAATATAGTTTCTATCAGAATAAATAGGCTTAAATAGAGTTTCTATCAGAATACATTTGCATACACATAAACTTTTCAATTATTTGAAACAAAAACAAAGCACAAACATGTCCTTGTCAAGCCACAACACCAGCAGGCAGCTACCTGCCTTCATTGCAAAATTATTTATTTACCTCCAAATCTCTGCAGAATAGACAATCCTTGCTACCCACGTCTCCCCAACCATTCTCTCCTCCATATTCTTTTCTTTTTCTTTTTTTTTTTCGTTGCAAATCAGCGCACAAACAACTTGGATCACAAGCTTCTTGTGGACCACCATTTTTAGAGGGAAGAACTCCATTCTCGTGCGAGAACTCCTGTCTGACCATACATCATATCCTGTATCACTTCTTGCATGCGTTTGTTGTGAAACGTTCTTTGGAGACCAGACAGAGTTGTCCGGGATTCTTCCTCATGAAATGTTTTGTAATGTGTGACCCCCTGTCGCCAATCCATCGTGTAACGTGCAAACCACAGCAACTTCAAGATACCCCATTATAGACAGACAGTTGTGTGAAAAGAACAGCAAACCAATGACTTTGAAAGTCGTATAGTGTGTAGGCGGTGTGAGAAAAGTTGACCTCTCAGTAGATATATATTTAAGCAAGCTGACATTTCACAGCTATTACTCAGTTCCTGTTTTCATAGTATGTGTTTGTCAGTAACGAAAATCATGTGGGAAGGGTTCCCTGTTTCACTCATCTGAGTGTCTCAGGTCAAAAGTTGAACATCACTCCTCTATTCTAGAACATTTTGTTTCATTTACATAATTAATGCAGAATATTTATGTATGTCTTTCCAAATAGGGTAATGATTGATCTCACTGGATAGTGTAGTTAGTGTACTGCTTTTCCTGTTCTTACAAAAGTATGTAATGCTGTGCTGAACAATAAAGTACGAGAAATCTCTGATGCATACTTAAGTGTCTGTGTCATTGCTCCCCTCATGAGGATCCGGATCGAGACAGCAACTGCAGATCTGACTTGATACTTAGGGGCCAATCCTGAAAATTCCTAACAGCCCGCATAACTGAAATCAACGTAGTTTCAACTTGAGGGAAGCAAATCAATTTGATTGATTAAACATTGAAACTGTATTGATTCTATGATGTCGTTTCACCCAACTGAAATCAACATTGTTTCAACGTCAGGTAAGCAAACCAATTAGATCAATTATACATTGATACTGTGTTGATTCCATGACGTAGTTTCACCCAACTGAAATCAACATAATTTCAACGTCAGGTAAGCAAACCAATTAGATCGATTTTTGTTCGTTTTCAATGGCGTGAACAACGTAGATTCAGCATGACTTCGATAAGCAAAAAGATGTGGAATCAACGTCGGAGATCAACATTGTTTTGATGCTGCGAGAGATATCAATTCTATGTCGGTTTACTATCTGGGATGGTATTCTTTGAATTACCTTAAAGGATTATTCCTGGTTAAATACAAGTTAAGCTCAATTGACAACATCTGTGGCATAATGTTGATTAGCACAAAAATGTATTTTGACTCATCATGACCTCCATGGTCGTGAACATGAGCAGAGACTCAGGAACGACCTCTGTGGTTGTGGGCATGGACAGTGGCTCGGGAATGACCTCTGTGGTCGTGGGCATGGACAGAGACTCGGGAATGACCTCTGTGGTCATGGGCATGGACAGAGACTCAGGAATGACCTCTGTTGTCGTGGGCATGGACAGAGACTTGGAAACAACCTCCGTGGTTGTGTACATGGGCAGAGACTCGTAGACGACCTCTGTGGTCATGAGCATGGGCTGAGATTTGGAGATGACCTCTGTGGTCGTGAACATGGGCAGAGACTTGGAAACGACCTCTGTGGTCGTGTACATGGGCAGAGACTCGGAGACAACCTCTGTGGTCGTGAACATAGGCTGAGACTCAGAGACGACCTCTGTGGTCATGAACACTGGCAGAGACTTGGAAACGAAAGCCTTTCCTCTCCTCCTCCTCCTCCTCCTCCTCTGGACAGCCGAAGTAGGCAATGCAGGCTCATGGGGCAGACGATGCTGGCAACGCTGGCTGTGGGACGGATGAGGCTGGCAATGCTGGCTCCGGGCAGGCATGGGCATTGGCTCATTGGCCGTGGCAGATGTGGGCATTGGCTCGTTGGCCGTGGCAGGCAAGGGCACTGACAATTTGTGGGAAAGGGTCTTCGTGGCCCTACGCACTGATATCAGTGGTGGATAATTTAACTTGTAGACAAGGGCTGTGAAGGACTTCGAGTAATGAGTCACGGAAGGCTGGACTGTGGCATGGCGTGGAGCCGACTCAGATTTGACTGTGACATGGCGTGGAACAGATTCAGTCCTTGTCACTGCCTGTGCTCACAGCCATGGAGGCTGTTTCCCTGTCCCTGTCGGTGCCCCCGACCACGGAGGTCATTTCCCTGCCACTGCATGTGCTCACGACCAAGGAGATCGTTCCCCTGCCATTGCCAGTGCCCACAACCACGGAGGTCATTCCCCTGTCAATGCCTGTGTTCACAGCCATGAAGGCTGTTCCCCTGTCACTGCCAGTGCTCACAGTCACGGAAGCTGTTGCCCTGTCACTACCTGTCCTCACAGTCATGGAGGCTGTTCCCCAGTCCATGTCGGTTCTCACAGCCATGGAGGCCATTCCCCAGTCTCTGTCAGTGCTCATGGCCCCAGAGGCCGTTCCCCAGTCTCTGTCGATGCTCATGGCCATGGAGGCCATTCCCCAGTCTGCAGAGACCATTCCCCTGCCATGAAAAGCACCCACACCTGAGCTTACCAAGGCTCCACCCCCTGACCCTTCCACGGCTCCACCCTCTGAACTGCTCCCTCCTGAAACCTGTACTCAGTCCACTCTGCCCTGAGGCTACCTCCCAGGCCACCAGACCCTGCCTCTGCCCTGAAGCCTCCTCCCAGGCCTCTGGACCATGCCCCTTTACTTAAACTCCCTCCCTGGTTTCCCTCCCTTCCCTCCCTTTCTGTTGTGTTTTCTGTTCTTTGTTAGTGCTCGTTTTGTTTGTCTTGTTTTTTGTTTGATGTTCCTGTTTGGGACACCAGGAGGCATCCCTTTGGGGGGGGTATTGTCACATCATCATCGCCCTATGTTCTGTCTTGTGTTTCGTGTCCTATCTTTGTGTTGAGTGCACGGGTCTGGGTGTCAGTTACCGGCGTGCACTCTTCGGTGATGTTGAGGTCCTGTCATTCTGTCAGGCTGTGTTTTTATCTGATGAGACCGTGACATCATCATCCCATGTCTTGTCTTTCATGTACATTCTTTGTGTGAGCACACGGGTTCGGTTGTGAGTTACCACTATGCGCTCTTCGGTTGGTCTTGTTTCATGTCCGAATAGTTGGGCGAACCTATCACCACACAGAGGAGGAGTCGGACGCCTGCTCTTAAGTCACTGCCAGCATCCATGGCCATAGAGGCCATTCCCTTGTCACTGCCAGCGTCCACGGCCACGGAGGTCATTCCCCTACTGCTGCCAGTGTCCATGGCCACAGAGGCAGTTTCCCTGCTGCTGCCAGCATCCAAGGCCACGGAGGCCGTTCTCCTGCAGCTGTCAGCACTCACGGCCACAGAGGCCGTTTCCCCTTCCCTGCCTGTGCTCACGACCACAGAGGTCATTTCCTCTTCCCTGCCTGCACCCACGACCATGTAGGCTGTTCCCCTTTCACTGCCAGTGCTCACAGCTACAGAAGCTGTTCCACTGTCACTACCTGTCCTCACAGCCACTGAGGCTGTTCCCCAGTCCATGTCAGTCTTCACAGCCATGGAGACTGTTCCCCAGTCCACATCGATCCTCACAGCCATGGAGGCTGTTCCACAGTCCATGTCAGTCCTCACAGCCACAGAGGCTATTCCCCAGTCCATGTCAGTCCTCACAGCCACGGAGGCCATTCCCCAGTCTCTGTCAGTGCTCATGGCCATGGAGGCCATTCCCCAGTTTCTGTCGGTGCTCATGGCCACGGAAGCCATTCCCCAGTCTCTGCCAGTGCTCATGGCAGTCCTCAGACCCATGTCCAGTGGCTGCCACCCAGTACTCTATCCCCTCTGCCCTGAGGCCTCCTCCCAGCCCTCTGGACCATGCTCCTTTACTTAAACTCCCTCCATGGTTTCCCTCCCTTCCCTCTTTTTCTGTTGTGTTTTCTGTTCTTTGTTAATGCTCATTTTTTTTCTTATTTTTGTTTGATGTTCCTGTTTGGGGGTGAGTAATGTCACATCATCATCGGCCCATGTTCTGTCTTGTGTTTCATGTCCTGTCTTTGTGTTGAGCGCACAGGTCCGGGTGTTAGTTTCTGCCGTGTGCTCTTCGGTGATGTTGCGGTCCTGTCATTCTTTTAGGCTGGGTTTTTATCTGAGGGGACCGTGACATCATCATCCCATGTCTTGTCTTTTGTGTACATTCTTTGTGTGAGCGCACGTGTCTGGTTGTAAGTGTCTTGTTTCATGTTTCTTGGACCATGGTGTCTGGATCCTGACTTCCTGTATGGTTCGGTGTCGGTCTGTGTCGGGATCCGGACACTCATGATCGATTTTTTATTTGTTTTGCTCCAATTGTATTGACGTTTTGTTCCTCATGTGTTTCAGGTGACGCTGGCATTCGGAATCAGCGTGTCCATGGGAACCCTGATTGTTTCCATGGGAACACTGATCATGCCAACTCTCAGCTAGCGAGTGGCACCTGTTCCTTGTTTGTTCCTGCCTATTTTAATCCCCTCATGTGTCATGTTCTTGGCTGGATTGTTGAATGTAGTTTAGTGTTAAATGAATGTAGTCTGTAGTGATTTTTGTGTGTTATCATTATAGAAAGCTGTTTGGTGTGAAGTAACTTACCTCACTCTCTCTGCCTGTCTCGTGTATCTGTTTGGTTGCCCGTATCTGCCCGTGTGTCGGGAGTGTGGTTACCTTCCAGTTTGCTGTACGCTTATTCTCTGTGCTCACGCATCTTCAACTGAAGTTTCCTTGTCTCTTGCCGCATATCAAGGGAGTGGTTACCTTCCAGTCTTATGTGTGCTTGTTCTCTGCACCCACAACGCTTCAACAGAGAATTCCTCACAGATCTGATGTTAATTTATTGTAAATAAATCCTTTGAACTGTTCCTCTGCTCTTGCGTCTCTGTCTCGCTCTCTGACACACATGGCAAAAGAACCAAACCCAAAGCCATGCACTCACAAAGATGAGACATGGAGCATGTGTATCTGGATCCCGACTCAAACAAATCTGAACCAGACAGAAGAGTCTGCATCCAGGCACCTTGCTCCGAACATGTAAACACAGACTGGACAAAAGAGCGCATGGCAAAGAATAAACACCCAAAACCGTGTGCTCACGTGAAAACACGGAACATGAGTGTCAGGATCCTGTCACCACAAAAAAAAAAAAAAAAAGAAAAAAACATAACTGACAAGGTGACAGGACCCTGACACACTCTCTATAAACACTACACCATTGCAGTGACACTTGGGGATGCATTTTGTCTTTGTTTCTACCAGACTATTTTAGTGCAGAGAGCCGTGCTTTCTGGGCAGGTGCTTTATACACCTAGTGCAAATAGTCACTCTGATAAATAAATTATACCTGTCTTTGTATCGATAACACCAAATAATGACTCAGTATCAACACACTGTCTTGTTAGTGGTTACTTTCAAACACTCATGCGAATGTGCGCTCATGCAAGAAGAGTGCTTGCAACTCGCGATTGTGGCTGTGTATGAACAGTCAAAATGCCTGTCTTGAGCCCTATTCAGACAGGATTTTTTTAAATGTGAAGGTTCGGTAATGTAATGATTGCCAGAGCTTCTCCCTGATTTTAATTCTGTACGAAATGGTCATGTCAGTTATTTTTCTGAACTTTTTACAAACTGTGCATTCCTGCACTGGTAAAGATTACAGCATCATTTACCTTCTTGTTGAGATATTGGAGACTGTGCTGAGTTTGTGCTAAACTAACTTGAAAGACCTGACAAATCAGTAGCTATGAAACTGTCAATTGTACACAATGTGCGCTGAAGGACTGAAAGTTGTTAGGGACAAAACTGCGTTGTTTAAATAACGTTTTAAAGTATATTGTTTTACACAACTTCTGATCTTTGGGAGTGTCTTAGGCTGAGACAAAAGTGGGACCTGTTATTTTTTATTTCAGTAATACTTAAAAAAAAATATTTTAATGACATATATTGCATTTATATTCTGATATTTCATCAAATATTTGCATCATTCGTATCCACAGAGGTCTGGGCTAAGCCCCGAAAATCCACTAACCCTAGAATTAGCCTAAGCCTACTGTTACACAGCCTATAAGGTGCCAGCAATGCATTAAATGAGTCATGTTACTTTTAGCAAAGTTTTAATTGCATGCAGGTGACTGTCACATCTTGTGATGTTGGACAGATGGCATTCCAAAGACAAATTGATTTTAAAGTGTTTAATTACTGCAGTACTCATTTGGTTTCAGCACATGAACACCACACCATTTTTTTAACAAACTGAATTTTCATCACAACAATTTTCATATGACATGAAATGGTTATAGTGATGTCTTGCTTTCATTTTAAGATCGCTGGTATACTATATTATCAATATTTGTTTAGTGGTCCTCCAGAGAAACCAGAGATACAACTGCTAAGATCAGACATCTTGCAGAGGGCAGAGTTGTGCATGGCCAAACTCCATTTGGAGTGAACAGGGCTAGAGCCTTTCTGTGGTTAAGACAGTTTAAAAGTGAAAGAGGCCATTGAAATCCTGTGTGTCGCCTCATTTTAGCACAGGGGACAGCCGGTGAAGCTAAGCCGGAGAACAGAGGCTACAGAGCTCCAGCGTAGAATCACGTTTGCTCAGTTTCCCTTTGTTCTGCATGTGTGTGTGCTTTGATTAAAGAAAGAAGAGGCTCTAAGCATGTTAAGGCCATTTTGTACAATTGTTTTCACTCCCCCGTCCATATCCTCCCGCAAAGAAAGCTTGATATAGATGCCACAGTGGAGCAAAAGCACTGTCTCTCTAAACAGGCTGATCTACCCAATTTTACAGAGCACAGCCAACACAACTGTGAAGCAGACAAAGCCTGAAAGGGTACTGTGAAAACTCTATTTCATCACTGTGTTGCTGATATGTTGAAATAGTGTTTTATGTATTAAACATAAAACACTTGTTGCTAAACTTTCTGTACAACCATTCTTTGTGGGACAATTGAGTTTAGAGCTCTTTCTATAGCTAAATGTATCTCTACTCTTCATCATATGCTAAAATTACTTTGGGGCCATTCACACCAAACACGTTTTCGCACCAAACACGTTGTTTTCCAATGTAAGCATGACATCGACGGACAATTTCCCGTTGCGCCACAATGTTTTTTCAGCATCTCATGCAGGACTGTTGCATTTCTTTTTGTCCTTGCATGTATGCACACATGCAATCCATATGCATCCTTCAAAAATAACCCATAGCAAACACTCCATTTTAACATACGACTCTTCAGAACACATATTTAATGCAATTTATAAGCATTTTATGTAAAAACTGATATTTACCCAAGAATTTTCAACCGATGAACAAAACAAGTTATCACGTCTCTAATAGGGATGGGCGGATCGATACTAAAGTATTGATACTTCTAATACTGATGTGGTATCTAGAATATCGATCCTCACATAAAAATATAGATTCTGAAGTTGTTGTTTTTTAACTAGTGATCTTATTATTTAGATAACATGAATATTAATGCATCTCATAAGCTTCGAAGTGGGAAAAAATAATTATATTAGCGAATTGTTGCATGGCACCGCTCATCTTGACACGCAGAAATGCTAAAATACGCCAGCAGACAGCACTCACCCTTTCAATCATAGCGCTCATTCAGAGAGGGAGCAGTGCTTTCCTGATGTAATGACAGAAAAACAGCATCTGGAGTTATTCACACCAAGTAATCTCAAACCTAGACATGACATGTATTATAATGGGCTTGTGTGACCATTTTTACAGGCTTATTTAAATTCAAAGGTGTTAAAACATTGATAATGATCTTTAATCCTCATTAATAAATGATACCCTTATGAAAACTACCCATGGATTTACTGTAGTAATATTGTATTAAGCATGACTAGTAACCACGACTGTAGTAACCATGTTTTTTTATTTATTTATTTATTTATTTTTTATTTTTTTTTGGCAGTAACCAAGGTTTTGATACAGTTAACCATGGTTTTACTACAGCATTACTGTAGTATACATTTTGTAACTTGGTTTTAGTAATAGAAACCATATAATAATATCTATGGTTAATTTTGTGGTTTTATATGTTGCTTATACTTACTAATTTTTAAAAGGTAAACAAAGAAGCCTAATTATTTTCTGCTTAGGCCTATGAATCTATCAAAAAAAATGTCGGTATCGGTATTGGTATCGATATCGGCGATACTGGCCTAAAAGTACTTGGTATTGGATTGAAAAGAAAATAAGTGGTATCGCCCATCCCTAGTCTCTAACCAGCACACATACAACACAAGGAGTACTGGATACCAGTTGTCACAAAACTCTGGTTCTTAAAGGGGCCACGTCCAATTAATGACTAGAGAAAGTTCTCCACTTGGCTACATCTTGATATGAGATCAGTGGTTCTCAGTCCTGGTCCTGGAGTATACCAGCACTGCATTTTTGGGATGTCTCACTTATTTATAATTAATTTATAAATAATATTGATATATCATAAAACATCTGGTCTTAAATTAATAATAAATACATTTAACATGAATAATGTTCATTGCTGTGGTACTCTAGGACCAGGATTTGGAACCACTGATTTAGATGGTTATGTCATGCATAAAGAACTAATGTGCAGAAATAAGAGTCAAAGATACTGGTGTTAAATTAGTAGTTAATCTTATTACATAATTATTACAGATTAGCATAGCTCATTATTCTATCAGCTAGCCTCTGTCCTGGCTGTATCAGACTCTATCATTAGCAGCTAATGTTATGAATACTTGGTGATTCCAAACTGAAAGACTAAGTTGTCATTCTTCATCTGGACAATGTTACTTTGTACTTTCACTCCACATTTCTAAAGCTCTTCTTTCTCTATCACAGTGAGTGTCCTGACTCCAGACTGCACAGAGCAGGATGCATTTGAATATGGTAAGTGCAGTAGTCACGGCTGTTTAAGAGCTCTGAGTGGAAGAGCTGAACTCTCCCCCGGTCGCCGTTCCCTGAGGTAATAATTAACAATCCTGTCGCCAAGTCCTCGGCAGTCAATTACACCTCCTGCTCCCGCGATACATACGCAATGACTGCAAGCAAACACCATGTAGAGAGAGTGAAACAGACAAATGCTGGGAATTGAGATTATTGAGAATGTGGGTATTTTTGTATGGAGCTGAAGAGGCCAGTGTCAGGAGGTGAGCAGTGAACACGGGCAACCCACCGTCCCCCAAAACATGGAGCCATTATGGTGGATTACACAGAACAGGGGACTTTTGGCGGGAGCGTTAATTGGAGCTCTGGATGGCGTCTGTTTCCAATTACTTTTAAGATAGCCTACGGTTAATGCAGTGACAATGGGCAATGGGTTTGACATTCAGAGGAATTGAGTGATGCAGAGAGAGAGGGAAGGAAGCCTGTGTGCTCTCATTGATTTGGGGTTGAGAGGCAAATGACAATGGTGACTATCGCTGCAGTGGTAGGCCGCATTTAATACTTAACAGCCAAATATAAGAGAACAAAATTAAGATGTAAAGAGGTAAGATGTAAAGGGGTGTTTTTAGTGTTTTTAGTGTTTTTTAGCTATGGGCACTTTTGGCATTGTGGACTTAAAATAAACCCTCTTAAATCAGTAAACAAATTCTATGTCCAACAGTGTACATATAGCCTATACATGTAAAGATGGCTGGCAAGGCAATGACAGGCAGACGAAGACGAGATGATGTTAAGAACCCAAGTGCAGTTTATTACAAACGTGGAATCCAAAAACCGTAAATCAAACGTGAAACAAAACAGACATAAACGACTTGACTTGACTTGACTATAGAACTAACATTACAAAAACACAATACCTCACAAAGGACCATAGCAAACATGAGGGTATAAATACATGGACAAGGGTAACAAGACAACCAATGAACAGACAGAAATATAAACAAGATAACAAGACTAATAAACTTAAACCAATGACAAACTAGAACTGATAACGAGTTAACAAGACAATACACCAATGAAAACAAGACACAGGAACATGGAGGGAAACAGGATGATCACATGACTTGACATGGAAACAGGGAATCACATGACATGGCAGGGAAACAGGAAATAACATGACATGGAACCACATGACCTGAACAGGAACTAAACTTTAAAAAAAAGACATGAAAACAAGACAAAACACATAAATGTGACATATCCCCCCCCACTAGCTAAAACATAAACATAAAGTTCACTGTGAGGGAGCTGGGGGTGGCAGCCATGGAGCAGAGGTGGGCCTGGAATTTGGAACAGAGGCATGCCTGAACCATGGAGCAAAGGCTTGCTTGTGATATGGCATGGAGCAGTCTGGGGCTTGGCTGAGACATGGCATGGAGCAGACTGAGGTTTGGCTGTGACATGGCATGAAGATGACTGAGGCATTATTATGACAGGATCAGGCGTTGCTGTGACATGGCATGGAGCAGGCTGAGGCATTGCTGTGACATGGCATGGAGCAGGCTGAGGTGTGGCTGTGACATGGCATGGAGCAGGCTGAGGCGTGGCTGTGACATGGCATGGAGCAGGCTGAGGTGTGGCTGTGACATGGCATGGAGCTGACTCTGGCGTGGCTGTGACATGGCATGGAGCTGACTCTGGCATGGCTGTGACAAGGCATGGAGCTGACACTGGCGTGGCTGTGACATGGCATGGAGCTGACTCTGGCGTGGCTGTGACATGGCATGGAGCTGACTCTGGCGTGACTGTGACATGGCATGGAGCTGACTCTGGCGTGGCTGTGACATGGCATGGAGCTGACTCTGGCGTGACTGTGACATGGCATGGAGCAGGCCGAGGCGTGGCTGTGACATGGCATGGAGCAGACTCAGGATCCGGGGCAGAAGGTATCGCAAGCTCTGCAACCATGACGTGGGACCCTGGCTCGGCGACCATGACGTGGGACCCTTGCTCATTGACCACGATGTAGGACGCTGGCTCATTGACAATGACGTGGGATGCTGTTACTCAATATTAGCCTCTTGTTTATACAGTCTGATCTCATTATTATACATAGCTATTTGTACAAAACTTTTAAATGTACAATTTTGTAGCACTCTGATGAAATACAATAGCATTGTGTAAGGTAGAGAGTGGAATTTAAGTTGATAAACGCTGAAAATCTTTCCCTGATACACTCTGTGAAGTCATATCTCATTCAAACAAATACATCACAAGGAATATGGCATGTCGCAATTGGACATGAGATGCGAGAACAAATGACCATTTGCCATCACTGACATAAAACCTGTGTCATAACGCTTCTTGAGATGGCAATTTTTAAATCTTTAAATAAGAGTGGGATTTGAGTGTTATGGCCACAACAACAGATGGAGATGGAGATGGAGATCACTGAATAAAGGCTTAAATTGGGGTCCTCTGATCACACAGAGCTATCATATGGCTTTCCACTGAATGTATGGCCTGCCATTAGCAGAGTCTTCAGCAGAAAAATACCAAAATGCAGTATCTGTGACTGTGGATTATCTCCTCATCTCTGGATCTCTATTCTCAACGTTCCTGGTTAAATGGCATTACATGTTTGATTAAGCTGCTAATTAGCCATGTGACATGAGCTATGGAGAAGGTGAGACAGCGAGACAGAACAGAGCTAAAGACCTGGAACCGAAAGCCAGGAATAACACAACCTCGTCTCATTCTCCTTCTCTCTCTCTCCGTTTGCTTTCCCTCTTTCTGAGAGCCCCGGCATCCGTCATCCACTCCAGTCATCCCTCATCTCTTATTACCCCACTCTGTATGAAGAGCCTTGCTCAGGTTCTCACTTCGGTTTAAGTAGCTATTAGATTTGAATTATGAGCAACATTGATGCACTCAAGCATATGGTCCTATCACATCTGCCTTGTATAAATTACAGCTGTACTGTATGTGGTAGATGAAATGCAGCAGGCTAATGCCAGCTAATCCATGCCTTGCTAACGGTTAGGTGTGCATACTCTAACTTTATAATAGTTTGTAAGTGAGCTCAAGCATGTGTTGCTTTGGCATGAACATATGTGTACTGTAGTTCATCATCTAGTATTGCAAAAGGGACATTAAACTTGATAGATGTACTTTAAATCACAAACTCTTTACAAGGCCTGCCATACATTGTAACATGTTCACAAAACAATTAATTCTGAAATGTGCCACTGAAGCTGAAGATCAAACTGAAATGGTTAGGGATCTTGTTGAAAATAAACTGAGTCATTTCTAATACTGGGATCTATTAAGTGGCAAGTGCTACACACTTATAATGTAATAAAATAATAGTAGAGTAATATATAGAGTAATATAATAATATTACTTTATATATTAATAATATTACTCTTATGATAAGTTCTTCTGGTTCTTCATAGTTTCAGTAAATGGTCTTATTTCACTGAGGATGAAGTTCTGAGTTTTAAAGTATTACTGTGCAATAAACCCATGTACAGTATCTCAAAAGATCCTCAAAAGGAAAATTGGATTCCTCATAATTTGATCCTTTAAGTAATCTAAAAGGAGTTCACTCTCATTTATTGTGAAAGACCCAAAATGTTAAATCAAATATTTCAGAAGGATCATTCTCAAATAAAAATTAAGGAAGAACCATCACCTTTTGACTTTTTAAATGATACGGTTTCATTTTATCTTGATGAAATTAAATAAAGGAATTTGTATCCTCAGTCCACTCTACCTGATGAGCATCATAAACTCAAGTAACTTACAACTGTGACTACTTTGTTTCATTTCTCTATTTTAGTAAACTCCTTTATGGAAAAGAGTATAATGGATTCGTATTTGGCAAAGGATTGCAGAGTCTTTCGGGTTTCTAGGTATCACGTCAGCCTGCTTTTTGATGCAGCCCACTCCTATTGAGCACTACTGAGAGAGAGTAATTACTGCCTCCATTGAGTGTCTCATTTCATCCGCTATAATCTTTTTCTCCATTAATGTATTATTAGTTGGATTTGGTACAAACAGATTAAGTAGGGTGCGAGAAAGGCAGAAGTCATTTGTTAATTGCACGGGCACCTTTTATTTGGCTTTTTTCCCCACTCAAAATAAGTAATGCATAAAGAATTTCACCACTGATTTTGTATTATAGATTAGGGCATGGGGTTAGCTGAGAAGAAATGAAAGAGAGAGAGAGTCTAGCTGAATGGCAGAATATTGCTCCAGTCTACCATGTCTTAGTTTCATTGACACTATCAAATAATGAATTAAACCTTGATTTTCTGTCTACTCAGCAAGAGAACCCAGCAGTCTGTGCCATTATTATTTTACAATATTTCAAGGTCTACTGGAAGATTTCTAAAGGTATTCACAAACATATGCAAACTTACATGCATGTACAATTTCATTTTTTGTGATTGCTTGAAATTGGCTGTAGAATGCTCTTGACATCAGTGTGTATTCCTTTAATAATTCATTTTCTGTCTATCTGTTAACCCCTCTTCTTTAGGCTATACGTGTTTAGACACGGTCTCTGCGGATACCTAGCACTCAAAGAGAGGGTGAGTGCGGGGAAGAGCAAATTAAAATCCATCAGCTAATGCGTCGTCAGGTAATGAAATAACAATCTGACACCCACTCATATTGAAATGCAAAAGAGGTGTCCCACTATTACCCTGGCCATTTATCATAAAAGGCGGTGAATTTCTACTTAATATACATGAGCTCTGTGAGTTATTATGAAACTCCACAGACTAACAAACTTCTCAAAGTGTATGCAAAAAAGGGCCAAGTATATTATTTTATCTTGCCTCATGTGTAGATGATATCAAAATTGCTTTCTTGAGAACTGAAAATCAAGTCTCACTTTGAACATGCTACAGTCTATTCTACATTTATACAATGCTCTCTCCCCATCTCTGTGTTTTTGTGGATGTTTGGAATGAGAAGTAAGAGAGACAGATGTGCATGCGTGCGTGTGTGTTTGTTAACTGGCAGTATCAGTGGGAAGGTGGATAAGGCTATTTCCAGTGCTCTAATTCATCTCTGTCATCAAAGTCTCAAAGCTTTGCCTCTCTCAGTTCTCCATCTCTTTAAATGTGGCTTAGTACTTGTTGTAACCTGTTTAACCTTGTTTTGCTGCTCCTTGGGTTATTGGGTCATTTCCCTGTGCCACTCTACTTTTCTCTTTTCCCCCTTTTTTTTGTGCATACTGCTCACTGAAGCAGAGGAGAAATGCCCTCAACCATTAATGTCAATTGGATAAGTGTACTAATAGAGATGTGAAAAAATATAAAACCCAAAGTTTTTCACTATTTATGGACAAACACAGCCATTATAATAACATTTTACTCTGACATAAGGAGCGGTGCAAGGCAAGACAAGTATGTGGGGTATCATGTTCTGTATGATACATTTAAGTGGCCCTGTAACAACAAATAGGACATATAGTGGAAAATAATGTAAATTAGCAATAATTTACAACCTTGCACATTGCCCATGATTCCATATACAGTATATGGGCCTATGGTGTGCCAAGGACTATGGAAAAAAAAGATTAATATGTGCAGGAGAAATATCGAATGGTTTAGGGACAATTAAGCAGCATTTCATTCTGTTTTCTCCTTGGATCCTTTAGAAACACATCCACATTAACCCGACCGAGGGGGGTCACACTCAGAATTGGAAGTATTAAAGAGAAATGGCAGACAACAAATGCAACATAATATAGCCTAAGCTGTTCCTCAAGCTTTTCTGTGGCAGTCGCAGTACAAGAGTTTTTAGTCTTGCATTGTTTACCATCAAACAGCCTGTAATGAAACAGCCCACTTCAGTATTACAGAAAGCTGTATGATATGAGGCCTTAAGAGGCCTCGTTTTCATAACCTACATTGAATTTCACCGTAGACTGAGAGCTGTCAAATCAATCTGTGGGGCATACCGTTCTATGGTAATGTATAATTTATGTGACACATTTTTACTGCAGCTGGCCATAATGCCATTATATTATTTGAGAATGTCTTGGACTTCCCTCAGGAGACCCCCCTATACAAATCAGCCCTGTCTCTCACCAAGCAGGGCCAAAGATTAATGACAAATGTGGCAAGGACAAATGAGAGCATCTGACAATATTTTGCAAAGTTTTGCATATTATTTGCCTCAGCAAATATCCCATAGCCAAGATACAAAGGTGTATGTTCTTGAAAAAAAAAAAAAAAACATCAAAAGCACTCCTATCCAGAGATTAGCCACTTCTTCAGTACAGTAAAACTCCCTTTTTTTCTTACGTGTACTATATGTGTCAATGTGCAATTCCTAAAGCACCAACAATGTAGGTGTTAAATAAAAAAGAAATAGTAATTACATACCTCATCCAGCTTATGTCCTAATTCCAGTACCTTTGTAGTATGTTGTGAATTCGATGAAGAACTCACTTACTGATGAAGTGCATGTACGCAGGTGTGTATATAAGTACTAGGGCCACCAATCGATTACAATTTTTAAGTGAATTCATTACATGACCACAATTAATCACATATTAAAATATTTGCTGAGGAAGGTCTCCAAATAAATATAATTCAATAATATTATTGTTTATGAATCCATATATAATAATATCATTATTACAATTAAAATATATATATAATATACTGTCTATAATAAATATAATAATTTAGATAATTCAAAGACATTAAAATATTGTGGCAGATGTGTAAAGCAATGATTAGACATAACAAAGAGTGGCTTTAGAAATAAATCTATTGTTTACCATATTATTGAATATAAGCCACTGGCCTATTATTGGCCTAATTGTTTTGAATTTGCATTTATTATATTAATTATTTTGTTACATGTTAATTGTTTTCATGCATAATTTGTACTTTGTACTTCAAGTATAAATTATTATTCAAGTATTTACATTAGGACTTTTGATTTAATGGGTCAGTTTAGTGAGATTAATTACTATATAAAAAATAACACTAAAAAAATGAAAGCAATTAATCAAGCACCCTGACCCATACTAAATTCTGTAATAAAAGTACGGATTTTCCCACAATACAAGCAATTCAAGCTTAAAGTACATCTGTTTTTACGAGCCGCATCAATAAGTGGCAGCATGCCTCAACAAACCTCACAAGAATTGCAGCCACAGAATGAGAACCACTTACTTAGGAGGAAGCACAACAGACGGGCGAAGCACAACAGAGTACAGCAATCTTGAGATGCGATTTTCAAAGTTTCCGCTACTTTAACTTGACACAGCGTCCTAAAAGTGCAGCGTTTATGACGCTGAATACCAGTGAGACGTTCCAAACATGTCTGTCTGAGGCACACACATGTACAGTACACAGTGCGCCAATTAAAAATAATAAGCAGAAGGATACGCAAGAACACCTACTGTGAGAACTGGACACATTGACAAACTCATTGCAAAACAGATGGCTGCCAGCTGTAGACTTCAATAAAATGAGAATAAAACAAACAATATACAGTATAGAGTTCTTACGGCAATTTTTGCATTGTCTAATCAATGCTTTATTCATCTGTCTAATTATGGAATATATTTCAAACTGAATTTTATTCTGTATTATATATTTATATTATATTTATAAATATATTAATTATTATGCATATTTATATGAATTATCTTTATTTGGGGGCCTTTTTTGCAAATAATGATGTTTGCGATAAATTTAGATTAATTTGATTAATTAACTGACATATCATGTAATTTGGGATGTCATGTAATTAATTCGATTTTAAAACAAATTATAGATTAACAGCCCTAATTTACATTGATATGTAGAACAAGTGCTAAAATGGGACTGTCTCTTTAAGAACTGCAGCAGTTCATGAATGTTTTGCTAGAGTGCACATTAATGAGAGTGTTTCTTTACCACATCTGTGCAATGTGTGATTAGATTTAAATGAACTTTTTTTTTTTTTTTTTTGGATCAACAACTGACAGAAAGGGTATTAAAATATACATTATTCAATGACAAATGCATTAATCTTGTCTTTGGACACACATTACACTGAACAAGCCAAACCAATCCATAGTGAAAGGAATTCAGTGCTTAAAAAAGATAAATCTTGTGATTGTAAGAATCTGTATTTAATCAACATTGCCTAGATTGGTCCATTGTAACAGCTTCAGTGCTTGTGGCAAGTGGCATGTGTCCTCTTTAACAACAGATAAACATGTAGAACGGGTGGTTAGATGACAGAGGAATGAGAATGAGAGGAAGAAAGTGATTGTCACACACAGCCAGTGGCTCTAAAGACGGATGGCTACTGCTATGCTGCTGTGCTAACTGTTCACTCCAATTTCCATCCTGCTGAAGAGCTACAACTGATTAAAATATCCACACTGCTCAATCTCATTAACCATCCACTGATTTTACACAACCTCAGCCCTGCACTCTCACTTAAAGAGCCCCTGCCCATATTAATGGACCTGGCAGTATGACAGCCCTCTGAATTACAAATGCCACCATTTTCCCTCCTGACTGTCAGGGAGCAATTTGTTTCATGTTTACAGGTCTAGGCCAAGACCCAGCCTCAGCTGCTTTCAGTGACAGTTCTCCACAAGAGTTTACTCTTGCTTTATTACTCCAAAACCATAAATATCTGTGTGTATTCACCAGCTTCTGTCATTAGTTTGATATAAAAGACAGGCCTTGGTTGTCTTTTCACCTCCTAAAAAAAGGAGGGAAAAAATATGTCCTTGAGGATTGTAGAACAGCACTGCTGTCTATGACAGATTAAGCACAGTTAGGTCATGATACAATAACACAATGTTCTCTCGAGCCATGAGGTACCCAGAAAACCAAGATATACATAAGCCATATGTTTTCCTCTGGAAAAAGCTGTTCTTATGTTATCCATACTGTAAATATAAGAGTGTTTTACTTGCTCAATAGACGTTTTACTCTACTACAGAGTGGGTATGTACAGAAGGCAGCAGGTCTTTTAGAGAGTTGATGTCCTCCTCTACACGTTGTGCTCTGAAGCTGAGCTCAGTCACTTCTGCAGCGAAATGGCTAAACTCTTATGGTGTTTTCCATTGTGCTTTGAAAAAAGCCTTTTGAAATGCGTTGGCATTAGACACTATCTGAAGAAAGACCAAGCCCGGATTTAAGACATAGCAATATAGCACAACGAAATGGGACACTGGGATTTTTATTTATATATTTACTCGAGAGAAGAAAAAAAAAAAAAACAGATCCCATTGGGAGCTTTTCTTTATTGTTTGGTAACAATTTGATTCCTCAGAGTTATATCAGTATTTTTTTAGCTCTCAAATCACTTTTTTCTCTTCTCTCAAGCGCAGCAAATTTGTTTTCAGGCACCATAAAATAGCCTTTTCTTATTTCTGGGCAGTGCTGTATACTGTGGAAAATATTTCACATAATGTATCCTTAAAAGCACATTACTCTGTCTCATACACTGTTACGAGTTAAGAACGTGGTTAATATTTACAGTCATGAAGACACATAGAGAGCGAGAGTGGGGAGGAATAAAGAGAGAGGATTTTGCCATGGAATAGAATTTCCCCACCCACGTATACACACTCGCTCTCTTTCTCTGCAGCAGTCAAACAATTGCTATTCACAATCCTACCCTTAATGCCTAAGACCCGCATAAAAGCAGAGAGTTTAAGAATATAGGGATAAGCTTTTTCAGCTTTTCTAAGTCTTAAGGCTGGTTTATGATCCGTGAATACTGAGCATCAGCCGCCACTGCTGTTGCCACTCTAAATAGATATTACAATGATTTGGGAACAACTTCCAGACACAAAAAAAATACATATATGTGTATATATATATATACTGAAAAGGACGAAAACATTAGCAGCGCTCTGACAATGCGAGCTCATGAGAGATGGAGAAGAAGAGGTAAAGATTACTGTCTGTGCGAAAGAAAAGGCGAGATGGCACTCGGGGTGTTTGCGAGAAAAGCTGGGGCTGGGAGATGCTTTGAGATGCTAAATCTCCCCCAGAGCACAATGCTGCTCCACTGATACAAGCAGCAGACATGGGGTCACCTCCCCTACAGGAGACAAAAGAGCCACAGAGCATGGAGATGAGCTTTAGCACCTCTGCCACCACTAGCTCAGAGACTGAAACTTTTGACGTATTGTGCTTAATGTTGTTTTGCAATCACTGCTGTTGGTAATTGCAGGTTATATTGCAGTTGACAATTAAATGACAGTGAATGAAGTCAATTAAATAGTACTGTTGACTGATCAAGTGTCTAGAACCCTGTTTACACCTGAAATTAAGATGTGTCTCGAGTGATTCGATCACAAGTGGTCAGACGAGACACATCGCTTTACACCTGGTCTTTTAAACGTGTCTCCTGTGACCAATAGTGTTCGAATTTCAAGGCGAGGGTCTCTAATTCATGATGACATACATCAATCAATCACTATGTCTGTGTGTTACTGCATGATAATAAACTGCAAAAAAGTAAAAAAGCATGAGTGAAAAGAAAGCTTGAAGAAAACCAGCGCTCTTTCTCCCAGATGCAGTTGAAATTTAATCTAAGCACAAATGCAACAAATCTCTGTTATTTTAGTGAAGTACTTGTATTAAAGGAGCTTCAGATGTTTGTGCTTCTCATCTGTGTTTATGTTAGACACACTGAAGAAGGTCTGTGAAGTTCTCATGCTTGTGTCTGTATCTGCTTTTTATAATTTTTAGATTGGATGGTTATTTCTTTAACAGCTGTTCGTAACCAGCAAAGTTTACACTCTGTTTTAGCGCAGAGGTTGATTGACAAGTAAGGGGTGGTGCTTCACTGCTGTCCAGGACACATACAGGGCAGATTAGCGTTTACACATCAAATGTGATGTGGTCACATGCATTTCTGACCATGTTCGTGAGGTTTTTGCGATTCAATCACAAAATGTATTAGACCCCGCGGCTTGTGGTCATTTGTTTTCCAGCTGTTTACAGGGCCTAGGGTTGTTACAGAGACAGGTGTGATATTTCATGACATCTTTTTCAGTGATATTCGACAAGCAGTGATGGGCAGTAGCTACAAAGTGAAGCTATTAACTTAACTACATTTCTGAGTAGTGAGGTGGTAGCTTCGCTAGTTTTAAATCAAGTAGCTTTTCAGTAGTGAAGCTATATTTTTGACTAGGTAGCGGCGTAGCGTTGACAAAAGCTACACTGCTACATACATGCCTTGTACCCGGTGTTTACAATCGCCAGTTTTTAATAAAAACTAAAGATGTCCGATCACAAATTAAGCTCATCTGAGTCGGTTCTTTAAAATGAATTGGTCACATATGATAGGAAAGCAGTCTGAATCAGTTCACGATTCAATCTGAATGCCTCAGAAAGCTTGAGCGCACTTCTGAATCATTTGTGCGCACTCTCACTTGCCAATAAGGTCAATGAGTATTTTATAATATGGCAAATAAAGATAACGCCGGTTGTAGTGGATCTACAATCAATGGAAACGAAACCTGCAAATGCGTCCTATCATTTGCCAGTGATGAAGAAGGTCTTTATAAATTTCAACACGTTTGCAGCTTGTAAACAACTTCTGCAGGTAAATACATTTTCCAACCAAAAGAGTATCAAAACACGTATTAGCCTACACGAAAACACATAAAAAAGTACCATGGCATTACCATGTTTTTTGGACATGTACCATTACCTGGACGCACATATGTTAATACAATGGTAGGCTATATGAATATGGTAATCATATAGTGAAGTACAATGGCATTTTTTAATTACCTTGAAGTGCCATTAAAATACAATAGTATATGAATATGGTAATCATATATCAATTTACCATGGTAGTAACATGGTATTCTTTGAAGTATTTTGAAGCTCCATGTAAATACAGAATAGTACATAAATGTGGTAATTGTATATCAAAGTACCATGGTATTACCATCTGATACCATCAGAAATCACATTGTTATTGCCCAGATGTGCTCTCTCTCTCTCTCTCTCTCTCTCTCTCTCTCTCACACACACACACACACACACACACACACACATGTTGGTGAGGCTATCCTTATGAGGACTCTCCACAGACATAATGATTTTTATACTGTAGGAACTATAGATTCTATCCCCTAACCCTAACCCTTCCCCTAAACCCAACCCTCACAAAAAACGTTTTTTAAGTGATTTGAATTATGGGGACACTAGAAATGTCCTCATAAACCACATTTATAGCATAATACCCTTGTAATTACCAGTTTGTAACCTACAAAAATTGTCCTCGTAAATCACCCTAACCCGCCCAGACACACACACACACACACACAGACACACACACACGCACACACACTTTATTTGTATATATATATATATATATATATATATATATATATTTACGTGCACATATACGGATTGCACCATACTGTATACTTGTATACTGTATTGCACTAAACTGTAATATACTGTACCAAGGCTTTGATAAACATCATGTGAATACTTTTAGGTGCTTTTAGGTGCCTTATCTATGACGGTATGCTCTGTGCATCAGCGGTTGAAAAAAATATGAAGTAGCTTAAATGTAGCAAGCTACTTTTGGCGTGTAGCTTGCAGTGTAACTTGCTACTTTCTCTGAAGTATAGCTTTTAGCTTAGCTTAACTAATTTTTATGTTGAGTAGTTTGTAGCATAGCTTGCTACATTTTTTGAGTAGCTTGCCCAATACTGCCGACAGGTAATAGGAACGTTTTCTGCATAAAATTTCATAAATTCATTCATCAAAAAGACCACACATTTTTTGCTGGTACACAACATGGCTATGCTGGTCCACCAGCAAGACCAGCACCAAACTAGAACAAGCCTGACATCTGTGGTATTGCAGTTTGACATTACGTGACTGTGGCAACATTTTTGCAAAATGCAATGAGTTCCAAGGTGACACGTCTACTGTGTGGTGCTAAAAGTAAAATTTTGAACCCCCCTCCCCCCCCTCAAAAATACCACATACCACATTTTCTTTTTAAAGTTAACGCTCTATCGAGTTTTTAATCAACAAAACTGACCTACCTAACCATAAACCTAAACCTAACTGATAGAGTCATAAAAAGCAAATGTGGTATGATAAATGCAATTGTCGAAGCAACCTTGGCATTTTGTGGTGCTTCTATGATACTTTCAACACACGTCTCAACTTGCATGCTCTTCAGGACTTGTGCATCGCAAGTGCAGGACCCTATCATTTGAGCTACCATGCAGTCTGAATGCTTTCAAACAAGCTTGTAAATGTAGTTGGTTATAAAAATGCAAACATTAAAACTTATTGCCTTAGATCTTATGCTACAGAACTGGCTCCACTTTTGTTAGAAGTTTATACAGAATCATTAAAGAATGGAAAGATTCCACCAACCATGACACAAGCCTGGCTCAGTCTGTTTCTTAAAAAAGACAAAGATCCAAGAGAGTGTAAGGGTTACCGTCCAATTTCCCTGATCCAGCTAGACGTTAAAATATTGTCAAAATTTTTGGCTAAATGATTAAGTAAAGTTATGACATCTCTTATACATATAGATCAGGTGGGGTTTGTTCAAAGCCACATCTCTTTTGATAATATTAGGCGTTTCATCAATATCATGTGGTCAGTGGCGAATGATCAGACTCCGGTTGTGGCCATCTCACTTGATGCTAAAATGGCAATTGATATAAAAGAATGGGATTATCTTTTTAAGATTTTGGAAATATACGGGTTCGGGAATACGTTTATTGGATGGATTAAGTTACTTTATAGACATCCGGTAGCGGCGATACAAACAAATGGATTAATTTCAGATTATTTTACTCCGGATAAGGGCACCCGGCAGGGTTGCCCTCTTTCCCCATTATTGTTCTGTTTTGCCCTGGAAACATTAGCAGCCACGATAAGAAGGGAAGATGATTTCCCAGGGGTGGTGGTGGGAGGTGTGGTGCATCAGCTTTTGCTTTATGCAGAAGATATTTTATTATTTGTCTCCGACCCCACTAGATATATGCCTTGCCTCCACAGAATTATTAATTCCTTCTCTAAGTTCTCGGGATACAGAGTCAGTTGGTCTAAATCAGAAGCTTTGGCTCTGACAGCATACTGCCCAGTAACGGCTTTCCAGCCGGGTGCCTTCCAGTGGCCCAAACAGGGCATTAAGTATTTGGGCATTTTATTCCCAGCAAATTTGTCTGATTTAGTTAGAGTTAATTTTGATCCCTTAATAAAAAGGTTTTCGAGCGATGTGGGCAGGTGGGCTTCATTACATTTATCTATGATTGGGAAGCTTAATGTAATTACAATGAATTGTATTACAAAATGTAACTACCTGTTACAATCTCTCCATGTAGATGTCCCCCTCTCTTATTTCAAGCAATCTGATAGCATAGCGAAGTCCTTCATTTGGAATGGTAAGTGTCCCAGATTACATTTCAATAAGTTACATAGGCCAATTGACAAAGGTGGGCTAGGCCTACACAAGATTTTGTTTTATTATTATGAGTTCGGTCTCAGACATTTGGCTCATTGGTCGCTTCCACCTGAGAGAGCCCCTCCCTGGTTTTGTACTGAACAGGAAGTGCTTGCCCCTATTTCCCCACTGCAAAGCCCTTCTATCAAACTAATCGGAGAAGTTATACATCCAGGGGAACATCATCGCCGACTACATGTCTCGGTACCCGGACAGTGCGTGGCCTGGAGAGGGGGGAAGTGATGTGACAGAGTAGATCATCACCGGTGCCGAGGCAACGCTGGCACACATTTTCACACCACAAACATCCCATTTATTTCCCTACTGCTATCCGCTTTTGAAGACACAACTGCACATGTGATCCCTTAGCTCACGGTTATTTCCCTTACACACACCCATTTCCCCCTCCATCAGTACTCATTATATTGATCACACAAAAACAGTCTTGTCTGGTTCTTTGTACTTACCCGTTTGGTGTTTGTTTGTCGGTGGAGTCGGTCTTCCAGATGGCGGGAGATGCGTTGGTCAAGCCAAGCGCTCGCTAGTGGCTGGCTTTTATGAAGTCAGTCCCTCATCACACTAACGCAGTGCCACAGAAAGCCGAGAAAACCATGACTGTGTTTTAAAAGGGGAGAACTGTTGTACTTACCTGGGAAAAGAAAGGTGTATTAACATGTAATTTGTTAATATGGATGCAATTTTGTATTTAATGTTTGTTTTATATATTTTTTTATATTAACTTTGTGATTTATATATAGTATGTAAATAGATGTATTTGTGGTACATATTAAACTATATATAGGTGTGGCTGGCTCCTAGGAGGGAGGAGCCTGGTCTATTAAAGGGAGCCTCAGACTTTACTCGTGGCATTCTTGCAACATCGTATGAGCAAGCGTGCAGTTGTGGTGCCATGAGCAAGTCAGAACCCCCAAGTGAAGTATAGATTGTACATACATCTATTTTATATTCTGCTGCTTCGCTTTATTTCCAGATATTCCAGAGTTGTTGATGTGTTTGTTTCCTTAACTTTCTATCGCAACCTGCAGCGGAATTGCGATGCAGTGGTGGGATTTTATTGTCACGTAAAACTCCCCAATGATTTACCCAGTTTACAAGCGCATATACGCAAACATGAGGGACAATAGATATTTTACATTTGTTTTTATAAATGGGTATAGTTTATAGTGTTTGTGATTTTCCCACTGTACTCCCAGAAATGTTGAATTCTTTCTGCTGTGCTGACTTGTTGTTGGATCAGTCCTGTGATGTTTGTTATCCCGGTCTGTTCCACGCACGTGCACTCTTCAAACATTCATCAGAATACCGCTTATGTGTTTACATAACCATGTTAACAACAGTTAAGTTTATTCAAGAAATTTACCACTGGGGCCATATTCTTCTCATATAAAAGGCCTGAGGGGTAGCAGCTAACAACTCTCTCTCTCTCTCTCTCTCTCTCTCTCCTTGTCTTAATCCAGTGCAATCACTGCTCTCTGACTTTGCTACTTCTCACAATTACAGCAGCCCATAATCCGAGCAGCTTCCATTTTCCTGTGAGGTTTAAGAAAAGCAGAGATCAGGGGGGATCACTGACCCCCCACGCGCACTGCTCTCCATAGCTCCCCTGTCAACCCTGTCACTACAAATCATATGGCGATGGCTCTGATAGATTCTAATGCTGCCTTCTGCTCATGGTCAGTGCTTAAACACAGTTTAGTGGCTTAAGGAGGATTTGCCTGTATCAGATGTGCTGGGTGTTTAGTAGAAGCTTTCTCAAGCGTATTGCGCTTGTTCACATGTGTTATGTTGCCAAGATGGCCTTTTTGAAGGGGCTCAAGAATTCACCAAGTTTGAAGCGTGGTCAATGTGATACTTGACTTAGAGGCAAAGTCTCTCTCGCTGGCTCTGCTCATGGAGTTTAAGCTGTTTTTAAGGGAGACATTACTAATTCATCTAGAACAGATATTGCTACCATGTCCATTAGGATGGTGATCTAGTTTGAAACTCATCAGCTGCATCATGTGTGCTCCAGCCAAGCCAGGAAACAAAATCTATATTGAAAGCAAGGACTTTAGGAAGTTGTTCACCTGCCATTTATTTATTTGAAGAAGAAAGACTTGACTCTGAACTGAATTGTCCACAGATGACCTATATGGCACATTATATGAAACAATTAAATCTATAAAATGACCATGGTGTGTACAAATAGTAGACTTAGACGAAATAGACTCCAGTGCCCTTCAGGAATTTTCCACCTGGAATTGTCTCAGTGATGTGTTTATGGATGTTTGAATGTACCACAGAAAAAAAAAAAAAAAAAAAAAAAAAAAAAAACATTGCATTATCCATGATGTGCATCTTCCCAAAGGAGTTTTGTGCTGAAGGCTGGATCCAATATTGAGCATTAAGGAGAGTGCTTTAAAGTCATAGTAGAAGGAAATGTGAGACAGAACGAGACAGAGAGATGCAATGAGAGTCCTTAGCTACAGCAAAATATACACATAATGGAGATGATAGAAGTGGTTAAATGAATCATCCAGTTGGCTTTAACTGAGCATAGCTGCCTCTGTCCTCCAAGCGTCTTTAATGTGTTTGTTTGCCTACAGGGCCTGTGATTTTCTTTCCCAGCTTGTCTCTGTATCCCTCTCAAAATGGAAAGATACATTCTATTAAAAAAGAGAGAGAGAGAGAGATTTATTTCAAAACGTTGGACTTGAATCGATCAATACCTTTTTGTGTGTGTGACGAAAGCTGCACAGGAGGAGGGAAGAGCACCCCAATATGACAGATGTTACAATTCCGATTTGCCTTTCATTCTTTTTCTAATGCATACAATAGCATAACGAAAGGAATTTCAAAGGCCGGTTTAAATTGATTTAAGTTAGAGCCCTTGTCATAAAAGTGTGTGTTTGCAAGAATCACAAAGATGAATAGAATGAGAGAGACCACAATGAAAGCAACCCAAGGCATTGTACTTTCTTTGCAAAAGCATTAAGATTCTTTAAAAAAAAAAAAAAACCTTGGAAAGATTTGCTCCAACATCTTTTCAGATTTTGTGTGTGTGTGTGTGTGTGTGTGAGTGTACATATAAACTCAGCAAAAAAAAAGAAACGTCCCTTTTTCAGGACACTGTATTTTAAAGATAATTTGGTAAAAATCCAAATAACTTTACAGATCTTTATTGTAAAGTGTTTAAACAATGTTTTCCATGCTTGTTCAATGAACCATAAACAATTACTGAACATGCACCTGTGGAAAAGTGCAGCATACAGAAGGTAGGCAATTAAGGTCACAGTTATAAAAACTTAGGACACTAAAGAGACCTTTCAACTGACTCTGAAAAACACAAAAAGAAAGATGCCCAGGGACCCTGCTCATCTGCGTGAACGTGCCATATGCATGCTGCATGGAGGCCTGAGGACTGCTGATGTGGCCAGGGCAATAAATTGCAATGTTCGTACTGTGAGACATCTAAGACAGCGCTACAGGGAGACAGTAAGGAGAGCTGACCTTCCTCGCAGTGGCAGACAATGTGTGTCACAACACCTGCATAGGATTGGTACATCCGAATATCACACCTGCGGGACAGGTACAGGATGGCAACAACAACTGCCTGAGTTACACCAGGAACACACAATCCTTCCATCAGTGCTCAGACTGTCTGCAATAGGCTGAGAGAGTCTGGACTGAGGGCTTGTAGGCCTGTTGTAAGGCAGGTCCTTACCAGACATCACCGGCAACAACGTCGCCTATGGGCACAAACCAACCATCGCTGGACCAGACAGGACTGGCAAAAAGTGCTTTTCACTGACGAGTCGTGGTTTTGTCTCACCAGGGTTGATGGTCGGACTCGCATTTAACGTCGAAGGAATGAGCGTTACACTGAGGCCTGCACTCTGGAGTGGGATCGATTCGGAGGTGGAGGGTCTGTCATGGTCTGGGGCAGTGTGTCACAGCATCATCGGACTGAGCTTGTTGTCTTTGCAGGCAATCTCAACACTGTGCGTTACAGGGAAGACATCCTCCTCCCTCATGTGGTACCCTTCCTGCAGGCTCATCCTGACATGACCCTCCAGCATGACAATGCCACCAGCCATACTGCTCGTTCTGTGCGTGATTTCCTGCAAGACAGGAATGTCAGTATTCTGCCATGGCCAGCGAAGAGCCCGGATCTCAATCCCATTGCGCACGTCTGCGACCTGCTGGATCGGAGGATGAGGGCTATGGCCATTCCACCCAGAAATGTCCGGGAACTTGCAAGTGCCTTGGTGGAAGAGTGGGGTAACATCTCACAGCAAGAACTGGCAAATCTGGTGCAGTCCATGAGGAGGAGATGCACTGCAATACTTAATGCAGCTGGTGGCCGCACCAGGTACTGACTGTTACTTTTGATGTTTTGATTTGGTGTTGAGCGGGTAGAATTCAATGAAGCTGTTAGCTGAGGACATGTGAGGCATCTATTTCTGAAAGTAGAGACTCTGATATACTTATCCTCTTGTTTAGTTGTACATCTGGGTCTTCCACATCTCTTTCTGTCCTTGTTAGAGCCAGTTGTCTTTTGTCTTTGAAGACTGTAGTGTACACCTTTGTATGAAATCTTCAGTTTTTTTTTTTTTTTTTGGCAATTTCAAGCATTGTATAGTCTTCATTCCTCACAACAATGACTTGTTTCTAGAGAAAGTTGTTTCTTTTTTGCCATTTTTGACCTAATATTGACCTTAAGACACGCCAGTCTATTGCATACTGAAAATAGCTTTCAGCTGTGTTTGATATAATGATATAATAAGTTATTTTCTAGTACTAAATTAGCAATTTAGAATGATTACTCAAGGATAAGGTGTTGGAGTGATGGCTGTTGGAAAATGGGCCTGTCTAGATTTGATCAAAAATTACTTTTTTTCAAATAGTGATGGTGCTGTTTTTTACATCAGTAATGTCCTGACTATACTTTGTGATCAGCTGAATGCCACTTTGGTGAATTAAAGTACCAATTTCTTTCCATAAGAGCAAAATCTGTATATTATTCCAAACTTTTGGCCACCAGTATATATATATATATATATATATACAGTGCAAGAAGAATAAACAACTTGGATAAAGCAGAAGGAAGCATTCCTCTACCTTTAGAGCAGCCATGTTGAATTTTACACAGCTTCATGTACAAAGAGATATCAGTTTATAAAGCTGCTGGACAGAGTGTTCATAAGATATATGCAAATAAGGTGCAAAAAATGGTAGTTTGCATTCCCGTGACAGATTTTATTTTTATTTTTTTATCTAAATAGACTAGCTCTACCCTTTGAGCTACAGGAACAGTTGCTTCTGCATTCTGGAAATCTGTTCACGCTGGGTCTTCCTCAGGTACTTTTGATGGATTTGTGGCATCCTCCTTGCAAATCGGTTCAATTAAGACTGGGCAACCATGTTGGCTAAGTCCCTGAAATATACATCAACAGTAAATCAAGCTGCTTAGGAGAGAGAACGAGGGAGAAGGAGAGAGTGCAAACAGGGAATGAGAAGGCAATGCTTGGAAAGAGTGTGAGGGTAGAGCTACTGTCCATCTGAACTCTCTTAACAAAACATGTATTAGAGCAACATTTTGCACTAAAGTGCTCATACTGGTACTAATGAGCATATTATCTAGGCCCACATTTAAGTGCCCACTAACGAGGGCTTGTTCATCATGGACAAACACAAGTCAAAGTATAATACAATCATCTGTGCTGTGCTACAGAACTACAGAAGGAGCAGCCCCATGGAGCAAAATATGGACAAAACAGAGAGGAACAGAGAGATAAGTCACTCGCTCATTGAGATGATACTCACTAACTCAGCCAGGACTGTCCCCTGATGTCGACAATTTAGATTTAGCTAACTTCTGGAGACATTTTTGCCCCAATCTATAGATAACGCAAAGTTATGCATAAGTAGGCCTTCACACATACTGTACAGTATTACTTCTATATAGACTTCTATTGTTTTTATATAAAGTTAATTATAAAGTTGATAATAATTACTATAGGCTGACTCACAACCAAATCCTACCCCAAAAGAAAACTTTTTGCATTTTTATAATTTGAATAAAATTTTATTATTATTCTTATTATTATTCTTCTTCTTATTATTATTATTATCTTCTACCCCTAAATTGAACCATTACACAAACATTTCTGAAGTTTTCCATTTTCATTAAGACATTATTTAGAATGTTTGTTAAGCTGTTTTCCTTTTGGTGACTGTGGGCCTTTGGTCTCCACAATGGAAGCAAAACCTGACTAATTCTGTCCTGATTAATTGTGATTAACCAGAGGTAGAAATACTACCACATTGCCTGACCTCAGATGAACAGCTCCCCTCCATCACTAGAGGGCAGTACAGCCCAGTCCTTGTGCACATATGTACAGAGGCCAGATAAAGGACTGATAAAGACAAGTAACCTGATGGTTCGGGCTGATAGAGAGAGGGGAACGTAGTCCATAGGGTGCACAGATTCCAAAACATTTATTATCTCCTATGATTCATTCCTGATCAGCAAATATTTTCATCACCAAATCCCCCCACCGGGGCCACAGCCTATTGGCTTTTCCGTACTTTTTGTTTCCTTGTGTTACATTGTACTGTCGCTGAAAAAAGCTGGAGAATTCACAGAAGAGTTGGAATGGTGAAAAGAAAAAAAAAGTTTTGTTACTGTCTTAGAGAAGAGAATTTTATGACAAAGTAAGACACCATCACATTCAGCGTAATTTCCTAAACAAAACTTTAGAACTGATTAAAAAGGTTGTTTTAATTGTGAGGGTGATAAAGAAAGACAAAAGGAGAAACCGAATGCAGAAGGATTGTGCTGCATAATAGCAGGAATAAAGAGAAGAATCAGGATTTGACTATCTTTATCTGTTGGCTTGTTTTTGTCTGTGACATGCCAAAGCTCTGGCAGCCACAATTGGATGAACAAGTTTTTTCTGTCCTATTTACTTGTCTCTCACTGCTATGACTCATTTGAGACATACCTTGCAATTATGTCTTTGTTAAAGTAAATCTGCCTTTAATGCAGTGTGTGTGTGTGTGTGTGTGTGTGTGAGGGGGGGGGGGGTTGGGGAGTTGAGAGTGTTAGGTTTAAGGGTAGGGTTAGGGGATAGAAAACATCATTAGCTCAGCATGAAAACAATAGAAGTCAATGTCATGGTATAAAAACAAACATGTTTGTATGCATTTGCATGTGAGAATACTTCCTTTTCTCACAGACCTGCACTTGGCCTCAAGGCAGCAATAAATGACAGCGAGGGAACTAACAAATCACACACTGCACTTATTTTACAAAGATGCCTACCAAAGTACATTACTTTGGCAGGGGAAAAGAGCCAACGGCAGCACACAAATAGCACTCTGATGTGTCGATCCTTAATATCACCATTAAAGTCAATTCTGCTAGTGAAACAACAACCAAAGAGAGGAATTACAGGATTCACCTGAGGCAGATAATAACTGAATGTGATGAGACCACAGAAGAGGATGTTACTTGTTTTCACTTGCCTTTAATGATCAAAAGGGAGTTGACTGAAGCTTAAAAGCCCTGTAAGTTTAGAAGGCCATGGAGTGCACAAATACAGTAGCTCTGTTAAAATTGTTTTCTCACTGCGAACCACAACATTATGAAAACATTTTTATTTTTTATTTTTTTGTGTGGGCTCTTTGCCACATTTTATTTATTGGGGAGAGACCAGGCAGACTCAAACCCAGGTCTCCCATGAGCACTCTATCTCTATGTTGTTATACTCACACTCACTGGCAAGGTCATCGCTCTGATATGCTAATATTTTCTAACATTGTTACTTCTGAAACAGCTTTCATACCATAATAACACAATATAAGCTAACCGAAATAAATGCATGTTCAAATTGTCACCATCCTAAGAGAAGCAGACTTTATACAAGCAGACAAACTTAATACTATCTCCTCTCAGAATGAACACAGTCTTTAATATATTTGCTTAAGTTATAAGTATATGCACTCATTTAGCCTATTTGATTCACAGTTCATCATGAGAGAAGGATGTTGCCCCAGCCATGGCTCCTGTGCTCAGTAGTGGATCCTGGCATTGGTGATATAGGCAGGTGCCTGGGGCGGCAATGCTCTCTGGGGCGGCACTACAGTGTACCTAATCGATCGCCCCTGCACAGAGCTTGCAATATCGCGATGGGTGAAAGGTGCTCCAAATCGTGCCACCCCACCCCGAGCTGGCAAGACAGTGATGGGAGAGAGGTGCCCCAAATCATGCCACCCTGCCCCCACACAGAGCTCGCAAGATTGCGATGGGGTGCCCCGAGTTGTTCCCAGGGCTGGATTGGTAATCTGGCATACCGGGCATTTTCCCGGTGGGCTGACGCACTTTGGGGCTGATCAGTGGCGGACTGGCCATCGGGAGTACCGGGCGGGTCGGTGGGCCGGCCGCGATAAGCTGAAATGAGCCATTGCATTATGCAGAACTGGCCACAAAATGGCGCCACGATATGCCGAAGGGTGCAGCAATATGCAGAAAAGGACAGCAACCCCCACCCCCCTCCTTTTTGGGCCAGTTGCTATGTCAAATCCTGGGCCAATTTCTCTTCCCAGTCCACCCTTGGTTGTTCCTGACAGGCTACTCAGCCTAAAATGCTCTAAATGGTTATGATTATAGATGTTCATAATGCATTCTTACATTCTGAACAAACATAAGATAACCTTAATCAACAGTATAGGTACACCATGACACAGGATCAACTCAGTGATCTTGAGAAAATAAGTATCAACCATGTGATTGCTGGGCAGATTTGACAAAGTCATTGATGAGTTTGCTTCAATGAAAACTAGGAGGGGAGGGTTACATTTGAAATTAGGAATTATGTGTAATAGCACAAGCAGCAATCTGTAAGTATTCTGCCATTTTCTTTATTTATTGACTTTATAATTTAATGTGCAATTTAAGTTCTGTATATACAGTATAATTTACATATATATATATATATATATATATATATATATATATATATGTATGTATGTATGTATATAGTTACTTCATTTCTATATTAATTGTCTAGTTATACCCAAAAATGAAAATTCTCTCATCATTTACTCACCCTCATGCCATTCCAGAAACATGGCTTTCTTTCTTTTGTAGAATGCATATTAAGATTTTTAGAAGAATATTTCAGCTCTGTAGGTCCATACAATGCAAGTGAATGCTGGCCAGAACCTTGAAGCTCCAAAAAGCACAAAAAGGCAGCATAAAAGTAATGCATAAGACTCCAGTGGTTAAATCTTTGTCTTTAGAAGTGATATGATGGGGGTTGGGAAGTTAAGGGGTGCGCCACCTCAGATCTTGCCTAGGGCACCAGGTAAGCCAGAACCGCCACTGCCTGTGCTAGCATGTGGCCCCTGAGGCAGCTCACGAGGAAGAAAAGAGATGAGTGCGTAAGATAAAGCCTGTTTAGAGTATGACATGCTTTCAGGCTTGAAAGAAGACACCCGAGTATACACTTAGGTCTAGACATGTTTGATCAACACCTCTATCAGACAATAATCTTTCTCCATAAAGTCATAGGAAATAACAGGCATGTGGTGAAAGCTTACAAGTGAACAAAAAGACACACACGCGGATAGTTTGTGAGATGCACACAATAAAAAATAATGGAACTTTTAAATAGTTCATACAATGCAAGAGTCACTTCCATAAACTTATTCACTGCAAAAATAAAATAAAAATAAATAAATAAATAAATAATAATTTTCTTAGTATTTTTGTCTTGTTTATGTCTTGTCCAGTAAAAATAAATAAATAAAAAATTTAAGCATCCTTAAAACAAAATACTTTACTTTACAAGCAAATAATGACATAATTACGCCTTGTTTGTAGAAATATCTAATTTTAGATAATGGTGTAAGAAAAATAAACTTAATTCAAAGGGAATACAAGTTTTTGTTGACCCTTTGGCCCATCTTGTTTTAAGCATAAACCTCAATGAATGCATTTTTAAATTCTCTGAAAACAAGACCTATAACATGTCATTTGTATTCTAAAGGAAATGTAGTAAATGTATTAATGTATTAAATTATCGTGTTTTAAGGATGTTAAGATATTTTTACTAGAAAAGGACAAGGGGTGGGTTTACTTTATGGGGAAGTTACTTTATGTCTTTATACCACATATGGCATTCACTTAAATTTTCACTTTCTGACATAAGACTTCATTTCATCAATTGTAAAAATAAGTGAATCTTATTTGTTCTGGATAGTTCACCCAAAAATGAATATTCTCTCATCATTTACTCACCCTCATGCCATCCCAGATGTAAATAGCTTTCTTTCTTCTGCAGAACACAAACACATTTTTTAGAAAAATATCTCAGCTCTGTTGATCTTTTTAATGCAAGTGAATCAGAAGCATTGAGAAACAGATCAATATTTAAGTCCTTTTTTTTTATTATAAATCTCCACTTTCACTTTTCTAAGGGCTCTTCTCTCATAAGAGTTATTTTTGGTGATTTACATTCTTCATGCATATTGCCACCTACTGGGCAGGGAGGAGAATTTAGAGTAAAAAAAAAAAAAATACTTCTGTTTCTCACCCACACCTATCATATCACTTCTGAAGACATGAATTTAACCACTGAAGTTGTATGGATAACTTTTATGCTGCCTTTATGTGATTTTTGGAGCTTCACATTTCTGGCCACCATTCATTTGCATTGTATGGACCTACAGAGCTGAGATATTCTTCTAAAAATCTTAATTTGTGTTCTGCAGAAGAAAGAAAGTCATACACATCTGTGATGGAATGTGGGTGAGAAAATGATGAGAGAATTTAAATATTTTTGGTGAACTTTCCATTTCATGTCATGTTTATTTTAAAGTCTACCTTGGCAAATAATAACACTATAGAACTGTAATTGTATATAAATATTTCAAGATGTTCAGACTCACTATTCAAATTGTCAGTGCTTTGTATTTTAGATATTTAATATGGCAAAAGATCCAATGAAAACATTGCAGCAATGAAATGCTCAGGAAACAATAAAGGTTGCGTGATAGTCTTTACATTTTTACATGCCATTTAAGAAAAGTGCCATTTACCAACAATAAAGAGTGAAAAAATACTAAAAATAAAAACATTTGTACTTTTTCTTTTACTTGGAATGTAAATGTTATGGACAGCGGCAATATGGTTACTGTCTCTTTAAGAGAGTTTTCGCACAGTTTTTCACAGTTTGTTTTGCTGAGTTTAATCTTTTGAGAGCTGTAAAGTCCCATTATTTTCGTACTGTGTAGTGTTGTTGCATCTGTATTCATTTACTTTAAGTATTCTTTTATTTTGTTACAATAAACAATATTGTTATCATTCTGCAATGCTAGGAATGAGTATTTCAGAGATTAACTGATTGCGATTGTGAGACTACAGTCAGTATTAAACTGTGATGATCTTTTACCTGAAGCATCCATTCAACTAATAGTATCTGTTCTCACTGGATATTCTGTGATCCTTCCCCACTGTCAAGTGAAGATGCAACAGCCAGTGTTTCGTCTCTCACAGCCCACTCTCTCATTTGTTTGGGTGTGAGACAATAAAATACGGTAGAGACTGCATTCGCTATAATACGGAATGCAATTCTGATCCCTTAAATACCGGATGACACGGATGGTCGGCCACTGTTATGCGACTGATGATGAAAGTTTATTAATAAACATTCAGACCTACCTGCTCAATTTTTAAGCGACCCACCGGGAATTCTCCCGATCCCCCCGATTAGCCACTCTGGCCCTGGCTCTCTTACATACAACTACACCAACACATGTTATTTGTTTCTGTCACAAATAAACTGCACTGACTATATTACACAAAAATGAAGACATAAAGCTCCGGATCCATGTGGCTTAAGCAAGGACAGTTATTCTTGCTCACAAGAGGATTTTTGAGTATGTGTCGATGAGTTTGAAGTAATGTGGCAGTACTGCCACATGGTACATTGATGGTATCATATGGCAGTACCAAGGTACTTTGATATACAGCACAGTACTGAATGATAACCATATTCATGAGTCATGGTATCGAGATGGGGGCACTTCAAAGAATACCATGGTACTATAATGGTACATGTCCAAAATAACATGTTAGATCAAATAAAACATGATAATAGTGCCATGGTAAATGGTTAGTTTTTGGCCCAAAATTATGCATATAAAGTCACATTGATGATGTTTGTTTCTCAAATTATTTAACATCTGAACTTGCATGGAAATGTCTACCGATCTTTCAAATGCCAAATTTGTGCCTCTTTTTTGTCACTTATAGTTTGAAATCTAAACAGTTCCTAAACAAACTCCTTTGTGTGTTTTCCTGAACATTTTCTCTGTTCTTGCATCAAAACCAACAAGAAGATCTTTTTCTGGCCCATTCCAGCACATTCTACCATTCACATCACACAACCTACATATTGTCCTTCTTCCTTTTTGATCTCTCATTAATTATAGATTCTGCCCTCTGGGGCTCCAGGACGTCTGTGTTTTTCGGGGTGACTGACGCAGGGGGACATATCCGACTCATACCACAGAGATAGATGCACCGTTTCTCCATTATTAATCAGAGCCTCTCAGGATCCTAACAGAGGGCTCGGAGAGGTCAGCTCACATTAGTGCCAGCACAGAAACTGGCCTGAGATCCTCAGATTGGGCATTTCGCGCTACGCTGCTCCCACTACTCAAGCCCTGATTTGATATTAATATCCATTTAAGGTTTCTTCTCTCATCTCGTTGAGATTATCAGATCTTCTCTTTGGCCTCTGACACTCATTAAAATCTCTTGTGCTTTGTTTGAACTGTTGTGAAATGGTTAAGCAATTTCAGGTTTAAATGACTCATTATGCTAGATGAGGATCTTTCTGTGTAAACTTTAAGGTTTTTGCTCACAATTTGATTCATGCATACGTACGCTTGGTGGAAGGCTCAGGCGACACACACACACACACACACACACACACACACACATACGCACACACACACACATTGGCAATCTTGTCTATGACATACTTCATCCAACAATCATTTTTCAGGATGGCGATGAGATCTGATATTGAAGGCATGTTTTTATTTGCTGAACAATGTGTGTTGGTCTTTCCAATAAGCGAGGAGCGCAAACCACTCTAACATGACAGTTCTGACAAAGATGGTGGTGACATCTCGTTGGTGGTGGAGAATGATTTCTCCACCCATTTCTGCACTTCCAGCAGTTATCTGATGGTATCAGATCTTGTTAGTAGCACTGGCAGGAGATTGAGGTTTTGGGGAAGGAGGGGGCAGGAGACACAGTTGAGTGATTTGGATTTAACCCACTAAGGTGATGGTTGAATGGGGTGGAGTGAGGCTGTGGGGGGGTGGGGGGGGGTGGTCATGTTAGGTTGGCTTCAGTGCCTTAAGGCCTACAAACAGCCACGGCATCCCGGCCCAGTCGTCTTCCTGCTATTGTCCTGTGTGACAACTGCACCCCAACGAAATACATCAGGGGTCAGATGTCGGGTCAAAGGTGATGGTGTGGACAGCACTTGAGACACTCCAACAAGGCTTGCGCTCATCTGATCTGCACAGCCTGAGGAGCTTGTTATTGTGAGACAGTGGGAGTAAAACCAACACAGCAGACTGAGTAAGTTAACCTACCAGACAGTACCAGCAACATTACATGTGACTCTAGGAGCAACATAATCACATGGGAAATCATTGTGTTAGTTCAGAATTTTTTTGCCAACCCTATTTAGATCTAATGTGCTGAATTTCAGACAAGCACCACCATGCACCAAAAGTTCATGCCCCGAAAATCACTTGTGCTATGCCTTTGATAAATACTATACTATTTGCAAAGAAATAATTGAAAGAATGCTGTTTTGGTCTAAGTACTTTTAAGGTTAAGTTTAGGGTTAGGGTCAGGAGTACAGTATACTAATGTAATCACTACCAAAATGTTTCCGCAAAATCAGACATTCTTTGTCTTTCATGTCACATCCATTAAAAGAAGTAAGTTCTAGCACTTGGGCAGTGTGTTGCAACTGTAGTTCCAGCTTTGGCCATTGGGGTGCAGTTCGGACATTCGGAAAGCATACACATGATGTTAGCATACAAAACATTGGATATTTTGTTGCTGTTTTTTTTTATTTTTTTTTTTTTAGATCAGCTGCTAGGAGAGTTATGCCAACACTTCTCTGAAATGTATTCAAATCTTCTCTGAAATGTATTACTTTTAAAAGAATAGTACATCGTAACATCTTAAATTTTGGTCTGTTCCTCAAACAATCACCATTGTATTGCTTCAGGAGACTTAAGAATAGTCACATTTATGACACTTTTTGGTACTTTTTTATCTGAGCTTGATAGCCTCAGTCCTCCTTCACTTTCAAACATGTGTGGGTCTAAGGGTTTGGGGGATTATCAAGGGGGAACCCCATGGACCAAATGAACCTCTTGACCACCCTAAACATCACAATGCCCTCTCAAAGATCACATCCTAGTACCACCTCTGCTTTCAAATAAGGAAAAGAGTGGCCAGGACATTCTTCAAAAAATCACCAAGACAGAACAAATACCGAACAAATAAAGTCATATGGTTTGAAAACATGAGGCTGAGTGCATAATGGCATTTTAATTTTTGGGCAAACTTTGCCTTTAATAACAACTCTAACTCCTAAAGCATACTCTTTTAATCTGCTCTCTATTTAAGGAAATGCAAGTTGAGGAATTGGTGGGGATGCATTTATCAGCATTGTGGCTTACAGAACCGTGGCCTTGCTTAAACTCTGACATCTACTATGGCTGAGGTTCGGAGACTGTGGGAGGGAGAGCTTTCTGCCTGGGCCTCTTTTCACACAGTCCTGTCTTCTCATATTTAACATGCCTAATGGAAGAGCCTGTCTACAGCCTGCAGGCATTCCTACTCCTACAAGACCTTTTCATCATCCAGCACCAAGAGGGGGTGGAGGGGCAAGAGAGAAAGATGCTGGTTTACTGAAGAGCATTTAGAGAGAATTCACAAAGAAGAGAATTAATTATGTGGAAACATATTACATGGAGAAGTGGGGTGGCATAATTTCCAGGAGCTGAAGACAGCACACAACGGAATAAGAGCAGACCAAAAGAGAAATTATGTCATACTCTGAGCCTTCCCATCTATCTTATCTACCTCTTTGACTTTCTATCTTTCCTTCCTTCTCTGTCTGTGAGAAATAGTTGTAGGTGTAGCTAAACAGAGGGTGTGTGCATATGTGAGGTCACCTTGAGACCAAACTATGTGCTCTTGGCGTCTCCTCTCCTGCATGCTTCACTGAACACTCCTCCAAGCACAAAACCTCCTCACCTGCAGGGCTTTCTCTTCCACTCTAGCCATTTACTAGGGATTAGTGAAAGAGAGAGAGAGAGAGAGAGAGAGAGAGAGAGAGAGAGAAATAAAGCAAAAAAAGAAAACAAACCACTTGTTTCAGTTCTTTCTGTAATTGTCTGCTAATACAACAGAATGGCAGAATCCACCCATAGGAAAGAAAAATCACATTTGAGATCTCTTAAACTTCTCAGCTGTTTCTCCTATATAACAACTGGATTTACTTGTGAGCAAATTAAGAATTTTGCTTAAGTCTCCTGCTTCTCAGATTTGTCTCCAAAGAAAAAGACCCCAGTAATCTCACAAGTGTCTCTTCTAGAGTTTCAGAAGAGATCTTAAATTGTCTCACACTTAGCCCTTTTCCACCGAAATGGCGATGGTTCGTGTGCCGAGCCTGCGCTTTGCTGGTCACGGCTGGGGCAATCTGGAGCCTTTTGAAAACCAGCGGCGCTTTTCCACTGACTTCAGATCTAATTGTGACGTTATGGGTTACGCAACTATTTTTACCTGTCCATAAACAAACATGGCATGTCACAGCATTGTTTTTGTACAGCTTTTACTCTTGTTTTTGAGGACATATTTAAATATACGAAGTAATGCAATGCAATGTTATTAAATTGCTCAACAAGATTGTCAGAGACGACATCTATTCTAAAGACGACAGAAAATGTAATTACATTATTTTGTATAAACTATGCTTAACTTGCAAAATGCTGTAAACTGTAACAGTAGAATCATTATTTACATTGGTGTAGCAGATTATATTCAGAGTTTTGCCATACCATATAATATTGTTTACATCTTGATTGAAAATCCCATCGGTTTGCTTAACAGATAGATGCGATCTTCCGAACATTGCCCCTACTGAACAAAACAATGTTCAAAATAAGAGGACAACAGTGTAAGGAAAGCTAACAAAGTTGCAGGGGCGGATCTACCGAGGTGGCATGGGGTGGCAAATGCCACCCCAAGAAAAAGCATTGCCACCCCATCTGCCACCCCAGCATAAGTATCCAAATGTATTAAATATAAATGTAAGTATATTATCATTGATTTTGACATTATGTAGGGGTTTATTCATGTCAAACTGCCTAAACTCTCACCGAACACACAAATGACTACAGACCCAATCCTGTGATTGTATAGAGCAGCAGCCAATCACAGCATCGACCGACTGCCTACCTACTATTGCAGCACGTGTACAGTGTTTGGATCTCGTGGCTTGATGAGCTTATTTCCTCAACAACAATGACCACATGGACAAATATGTGGAAAAAATCGGTAAAAGATGAATTTCTCAATTGTTTCAAAGTATTCACCGAATGATTACACTGTGTAACAAAATTTTTGTATTTTTTTTTCCTGGGTAGTAAGTGTTATTTCCTAATTGCTTATGCCTCAAAAGTATAGAAAATGGATATTATTGCCCACAAACTTTGCTTTGGTGACCAGGATAGTGATATTTTAAAATGTACCTATTTCCAATGAGAAAACGGGCGAATTTGAGTCTTTTCGTTCACATAAAGTCAGAACAAAACAACATATGAATCCAAATTAACATGTATTTATACTAAAGTAATATTCAAAGCTGTGCTGGTCCATAATGGTAACAAGTACCCATCTCTTCCCCTGGCTCACTCGGTGCACCTCAAAGAGGATTACAACAGCATCAAGACCTTGCTGGACGCCTTGAAGTATGATGAATATGGCTGGGAGGTTATAGGAGACTTAAAAATGGTGGCATTCCTGATGGGTCTCCAAGGCGGTTTTACCAAGCTTCCCTGCTATATTTGCCTTTGGGACAGCAGGGACACCAAGGCACACTTCCACAGGCGGGACTGGCCACAGCGGTCCGAGTTCTCTGTGGGGAGGAACAACGTCAAGTGGGAGCCACTGGCGGACCCCCGGAAGGTGCTGATGCCACCACTGCACATCAAATTTGGCCTAGGAAACAATTTGTCAGAGCTCTAGATAAGGAGTCAACAGCCTTCAAGTACCTTCAAGACTTCTTCCCTTAGCTGTCTGTGGCAAAGGTCAAAGCAAGTGTCTTCGTCGGACCACAGATAAAGAAGGATTTTAGATTCATATGTTGTTTTTTTCTGACTTTATGTGAACGAAAAGACACAAATTTGCCCGTTTTCTCATTGGAAATAGGTAAATTTCAAAATATCACTGTCCTGGTAATAAAAGCAAAGATTGTGGGGAATAATAGCCATTTTCTATACTTTTGAGGCATAAGCAATTAGGAAATAACACTTACTACCCAGGAACAAAAACTGTGTTACATAGTGTTATTAGACACATCGCTGTCAGTTATGGGTTGAGATCCACTTTTTGAAATAGCTTTCATCAGGTATGTGTATAATCCACATGAAACATCTCCAGTTCTTGAGTAGATATTTCATCTGTGTGTGTTTTCACTGGTGATCAGGCGCTGGAATGTGTTATTTTGAATGTTATGATAAGTGTTCGTTGCGGTTGTTATCAGTGTTGTTTAGTGTCAGCAGCTCGCACTCTTTTCCGTGTTCCCCATTGTGATGGCCTTCTCGACTGTATTGTTTGTGTGCATGTAGTGTGAGTGTGTTTGTGTGTGTTTTTTTCTCTTTCTCTCCCTCTCTCTTAATCGCTTTCAGGTGTGGGGTAACCAGGTGAGCTGATTGTCGATGGGGCGCACCGGTGCGCACTGTGTTTCCACTCTATATACACTGAGCATTTCATGGCTGGGTTGTGTGAAGGGAGACGGTTGTTTGTGAACTGTGTCATCTCATTCACGGGCGCTCAGGTGCATTCCTTTTCTGCATTGGAAACACGTGGAACAGTTCAAGAATTAGCATGGCCCAGGAACCCGTCCCCGAACCATGTCGGTCCAAAAGAGCTAACTGTGCTCAGATTTCTGTCTGAAAGAAGTCTGCAATGAAAAGTCAGATATTTCTCATAAAATACTGTACCTCTAAGGCTAGTATATGTGAGCTATATGCTATCTACAATCCTTTTAATATCTATTTTCTCTTCATGTATATCAACAATTGTTTCTTTGTTCCTATTTTTATTTCTCCTAAGGAATATTAGGAGAAACATCTGAGACAAAGTTGATACTTCAACTGAGAACACCATTGAAGACTTTGATACACTCATGGCAAAGTTTTTCATTGTTTTTTGCTTAACTAGAAAGAAGGTCTAAACAGTTAAGTAACAGTAGGCTATATTGTTTGCAAACATTCAGATACTGGCCATGCCACTCAGACCAACATTTAGAAGAGCATTTATGGTTGAGACACACACTGTCCTGTCAACAAGCTACAGGTAAAACATAATCAAATGTTAAATTAAAATGTGTTATCAATTACTACATGCCTCATTCTATGAATATTATACTGTACACATGAGATCAGTAAAAGAAGCTGCCTAAACCACTCAGTGATGATTGGATGTAATATACTGTTCTTGTTAAATATTTGAAGTTCTATCAAGTGTCCAATTAATCTATAGTATGCAAGTGAACAGTTTTACTATGTTGTACTGTCAGAAAAATATGCAAAGATTGTATCAAGTACAATCTTTGTAACTGTATCAATTGTATCAATATAATTCTGCTTGATCTTTGTGTTATCCCTGTTTTTTTGTTTGTTTTTTTATTTTTTGTTTTTTCATTTGCTGCCCTCCCCGCTCTATCCATGCATGGCTGCATGGAGTGGGGAATGTGCTCAGAACAGAACCATACCTCCAACCCCAACAGATTGCTTAAAATGGTCTAAGTCAATAAAAGTATTAATTTAACAGAAGTGGTCCTGACTGAACTACAATGATGGATGATGGGTGTACAGTAGAAGGTTTATAAAAGGGTAGTAGACAGGTAAGTTATATCAGTGGGCAGAATACAGGAAAAAAAAAAAATGTATGTGAGCCATATCAACGAGCCTCACTTTGGGAAGAAGTGCAAATAACTTACAGGGTGCAGACGAAGACATAAAAGTGTACGAAGGGTACAAATTGTTCCTGAAAGTTTGCACTAATGCTAGACTGTTTGAAACCACTGCAGCAAATTCAAAACAGCTTCAAAATTATGTGTTTTCTTTAATTTTGCTAGAAGCCTATTGCCACCTTAAGTCTCCTGGGCTCTGAAAGAACAACCTCTGAGCAATAACTGTTTGTTCAAAGGTTGGGTAACCAAAGTGCAAAAACTTTTCAAAGAAGAGCACATCCAGTAGGCTATGGAGCTCCTCTCCCACCTGTAGGACTGCATTTGAGGGTCCCAACATTCCAGCACAACATACCTTCCAATGGGAAGGAAGGGCATTCATGCCAGTGGATCAATCAGACACAATGGCTCTGTGGGTGGGTAAAGCCATGCCTCCTTCTTCTACTCTGGCATGGGCTGGCCTTAGACTGGCATTGCTGAATGCCAGAGCCTCTGACACAGTTGGCAGAAGAGCAGAGTAGACCTGGTGAATGCCAGGGGCAAGATTGTCAGTGCAACACCCTCCTGGGACACAGTCCTGAGAAACTCTTGTAAATAATCAGTTGACTTGTTTTCAGATTAAGAACAGTCCATAATTTATGTTCTTTTGTGATGCTTTTTCAGAGTTTTGTATTTAGAACTCCTTTGTTCATTTCTTTCTTTAATGCATTGTGTAGGACAATGCTAAGACAGTTCACTGTCTATTTACATTCAAAGTAATAAAATAATCGATTCATTCTAAGTTTCCTTTTGTGCCATAGACATTTGATTGTTTGTTGCTAAAAGTAAACAGGATTTTCAGGTATTATAAAAATTTCCCACACCACAAACAAACCTGAAACACAATACAAAACAGGAATACCTGAAAAGAGAGACAATATATATACACTGAACAAAATTATAAACGCAACACTTTTGTTTTTGCCCCCATTTTTCATGAGCTAAACTCAAAGATCTAAGACTTTTTCTATCTACACAAAAGGCCTATTTCTCTCAAATATTGTTCACAAATCTGTCTAAATCTGTGTTAGTGAGCACTTCTCCTTTGCCGAGATACTCCATCCACCTCACAGGTGTGGCATATCAAGATGCTGATTAGACAGCATGATTATTGCACAGGTGTGCCTTAGGCTGGCCACAATAAAAGGCCACTCTAAAATGTGCAGTTTTATCACACAGCACAATGCCACAGATGTCGCAAGTTTTGAGGGAGCTTGCAATTGGCATGCTGACTGCAAGAATGTCCACCAGAGCTGTTGCCCGTGAATTGAATGTTCATTTCTCTACCATAAGCCGTCTCCAAAGGCGTTTCCGAGAATTTGGCAGTACATCCAACCGGCCTCACAACCGCAGACCACGTGTAACCACACCAGCCCAGGACCTCCACATCCAGCATCTTCACCTCCAAGATCGTCTGAGACCAGCCACCCGGACAGCTGCTGCAACAATCGGTTTGCATAACCAAAGAATTTCTGCACAAACTGTCAGAAACCGTCTCAGGGAAGCACATCTGCATGCTCGTCGTCCTCATCGGGGTCTTGACCTGACTGCAGTTCGTCGTCATAACCGACTTGAGTGGGCAAATGCTCACATTCAATGGCATCTGGCACTTTGGAGAGGTGTTCTCTTCACGGATGAATCCCGGTATTCTGTGTACAGGGCAGATGGCAGACAGCGTGTATGGCGTCATGTGGGTGAGCGGTTTGCTGATGTCAACGTTGTGGATCGAGTGGCCCATGGTGGCAGTGGGGTTATGGTATGGGCAGGCGTATGTTATGGACAACGAACACAGGTGCATTTTATTGATGTTATTTTGAATGCACAGAGATAACGTGATGAGATCCTGAGGCCCATTGTTGTGCCATTCATCCACGACCATCACCTCATGTTCCAGCATGATAATGCACGGCCCCATGTTGCAAGGATCTGTACACAATTCCTGGAAGCTGAAAACATCCCAGTTCTTGCATGGCCAGCATACTCACCGGACATGTCACCCATTGAGCATGTTTGGGATGCTCTGGGTCGGCGTATACAACAGCGTGTTCCAGTTCCTGCCAATATCCAGCAACTTCGCACAGCCATTGAAGAGGAGTGGACCAACATTCCACAGGCCACAATCAACAACCTGATCAACTCTAGGCGAAGGAGATGTGTTGCACTGCGTGAGGCAAATGGTGGTCACACCAGATACTGACTGGTTTTCGGACCCCCCCAATACAGTAAAACTGCACATTTTAGAGTGGCCTTTTATTGTGGCCAGCCTAAGGCACACCTGTGCAATAATCATGCTGTCTAATCAGCATCTTGATATGCCACACCTGTGAGGTGGATGGAGTATCTCGGCAAAGGAGAAGTGCTCACTAACACAGATTTAGACAGATTTGTGAACAATATTTGAGAGAAATAGGCCTTTTGTGTACATAGAAAAAGTCTTAGATCTTCGAGTTCAGCTCATGAAAAATGGGGGCAAAAACGAAAGTGTTGCGTTTATAATTTTGTTCAGTGTATATATATATATATATATATATATATATATATATATATATATATATATATATATATTTTTTTTTTTTTTTTCTGTCTCTCTGTTTGCTGGATAGTGAGAGACCAGTGTTGACATTCAAATCCATCAATTCATAAAAAAGAGTTTGACATTCAAATAGGTGAGGTAAAAAGAAAATAATGTACCCTTGTTCTGTTCTCTCATTACCTGTCAAACATTAAGTGGATAATACACTCAACTCTGTCATCAAAACAGAACAATTAAAACACTTCAGATATAGGAGCCGTCTATTTTGTGTTGCTGCTCGCTTGAGTGGGTGTCATGTCACAACAAGCAAAGCCATTTCACTGTTTCTAATACTTTTTTGTTTCATGTCGGTGAACCTCCCAGTACTTTGACACATTAATTGCACTCGAACAACTCGAGAAAATTTTACTTGATCTTACATTTGTGGAAAGCAGTTCATTTTGAGACATCAGTGAGGGGGGTTAAGGCAGGATACCTGTAAGTCTCTCACAGGTCGCCCTATGAGCATGACATGTTTCCCCAGGGCAGTAGCATAAGTCAACCCTCCATCCTCCAGCCTGGGCTATTGAAACTCAAGCAAGGTAATCTAAATGCATGGGTCACCACTCCTTATCGAGACAAAGAACAAATTTTGGCAGCTGGGTCACACTTGTGTGGAGAAGAAATAAATTGGCCCAGCAGGTAAATAGGAAGTTATTGTGCAATAACAAAGATGTAGGGTTAAACTGGTACCCTACCCTGAGCAAAAGAGAGAGTGAGATTTCTTACTGTTTATACTCAAGCAGGAAGGTTTTGTGGACATGAGCTCTGCCCAGGGCCCCAGCAGAAGCTGCGACAAAAACACACATTGCTTATGACTCAACCCATGGTTCACCATAATTTCAATGCAATTACCAAAAGGTCGCCTTTGTGAACCCCCTTAGAAGCATTGCATTATGAAAACAAAAATAACATTTCAGCCAGTAGAACACGGTTTTGTGTATTGGGTGGCGTTTAACCACATTGCTGTACTTCACCTTCACCTCATCTGTCTTTTCAACAGTGAAGGCAGAACAGTCAATGGCTAGACCTAAAAGGTCTGTGAGTGCACACTGCAACACAAAACAAACAAATAAATAAATAATTCACAATGAAAGCGGGAGTGAATAGGTTTTGTTCTATGTTGAAATATGAATGCAAAAAGTGAAACACTAAAGAGAGCCATGACACTGTTCTGCTCTCAATTATTGCTCTCTCTTTCATCTAAAGATGTACACTAATTCAGATGCCACTGCATACTGGATAACTTTCATATTTTGCATAGCCACAAAATAAAAATGAAAAGAAAAAGCATTGCGTCTTTGGTTTAAAAAGAAGTGAATAGTACAGCTTTCTTTCCGCTTATAAATGGTCTGTTTAGTTCTTTTACTAGTTCTATTCATTCCTCTGAATTCCATTTAGGCCTGTGTGCACAGTGTCACAGATCAGCTGAGAACAAAACCGTTCAATCATATTTCCACATAGAGATAAATAGATCTTATTTATCTTGTTTTTTTTTTTGTTTTTTTTTACTGTGGCTTAATGTAAGTTTAATGAATAAACAAAGTTGATTTTCATCTCTTAGTTAATTGCTGGATACGCTTAGAGTCACCCAAAGAAAAAAGATGATTGCATTTAGAAAATTGTATCACTTTTCATTCAATCTCAAAGAAAAACACAATCTGTGATGCGATGTGACCTCTAGTTAATTTTCTTTTCCATGTGAATGAGCCTCAGAGAAGAGTCATTATATGATCCAACCCAAGCTGACACCCAGTATTAAAGGGTTAGTTTCCCCAAAAATGAAAATTCTATCATCACGAAAATCATTTACTCACCTACATGTTGTTCCAAACCTGAATGGAACACAAAAGTAGATGGTAGAATGTCAAACTTACTATTTACTTTCATTGCATCTTTATTTTTAATTTTTTTTAAAAAAATTTTATAGAATGAAAGTGAATGGTGACTGAGGCTAACATTCTGATGAACAGCACTCTTTGAGCTCAGTGTCATGAGGGTGAGTAAATGATGGCAAGTATAACACTTACTGTACATGTATACCTAGTTGAGTCATGTCCTCTATCTCTCCTATGGCACAGATCTGGATTCTGACAGTGCAGTAAGATGAATACAACTTAATTACAGATATTTTAAATAGCCCTTTCTTTCTCCTCCTCATTCAGCCTGCAGCCAAACAGTAGCCTACTTGTGTTCTGCCACGGCACATAAACAGGCACAAAGGAAGTTATTAGCGTAGATGGAAATCAGATTACTAACAGTGTAAACCACTCTTCTACCGTGCTCTCACGCCTGTAATTACTCAAGCTTATAGGTCTATAATGAATGCTAATGTGGTTCTCTTACCAAGTCACCAGACCCTCACTACAACATTGTATTCTCCATCTCACTCCAAAGCCTATGATTATCCTGGCATAACTGTCTTTATTTGGCCTCCTACTCAAGCATTGATTGAGGAACTATGACCACAACAATCAAAACCATCCTGAAGTTTCCAAGACCGTAAAAAAAGTTACTTTACAAAGCGCTTTACAAAAAATCTTTATATTGTAACCCTGAATTACACACTAGACTGAGTATGTGTGTGCTTTAGAATCACAGTGAACAAGACTGTTATTACCTTGTTTTGTTTGTCACTGAATGTACTATCCATTATGCTATATTAACAATTATTTTGTGATTGGTTATAATGTTAACCAGGTTTCATGACACTGAATTTTACTTAGAATGTTCTGGATTGTCTTTCTCTGTCTAAACACAGATGGAGATTTGATTTTACAGGTTATGTGATTTCCATAGAGACAAGTTGAACTTGGACAATACATGGCTACTTTGGCGGGACAAAGATGCTCAGGCAGTGTCTCCATCTCAAAACAAGCGTTCTTAAAAGTTATTCATTTCAACACACTAAAAGAATGCGTCTTCATTGGCAAATCAATATATAGAAAAATTGCCACACTTTTGACTTCACAAAATAAGCTGGCCTTGAGAGGCATTCAAAACAGGGTTTTTTGTCTGTTGAATAGATCTAACGTTATGTGTAGACCTTGGGAAAGTGCACTATACATGAAAAAGTAACTGGAAACAGGAACCATTTAGAAATTGTTTGAATACAGGAACATAACCTATGAGAGACAATCTAGGAAGATTGAAATTTAATCAATAAATGCAAAAACACTGAGAGATGATTGAATCGCCTTGCATTTTGTAATATTCGCATAGTTAGCATACGCTTTTATCCAAAGTGACTTATAAATAAGATACATAGCAAGCAATTTGTCATACAAAGTTTAACAACATCTACTGGATAGGTCTGCCAAGTTCTCACAGTAGCTGGAGTAGTAAAGATGATAGCACAGAAGAAAGAAACAGACAAGGATTTTTTTTTTTTTTCATTAAGTGCAGGTTAAGTGCAGCAGTAAGTGCAATTAGTGTGGGTTGGTTAAGTGCTCGCAGAACAGATGTGTTTTCAGCTGGTTATGGTATGTTAAGTAGGTAACAGCAGATAGTGTGGAGGTTGGAAGTTCAGTCCACCACTGAGGAGCAGAGCAAATGAACGATCATGAAATAGACTTTGAGCCTCTTTGTGATGGGACCACCAGGTGTCGCTTATTCATAGACCTCAGAGAGCGAGTTGGAGCATAGACTTGAAGAAGTTAATTGAAGTAAGAGGGTGCAGTTCCATTGGCTGATGCGGGCAGCTACAGGTAGCCAGTGGAGTGAAATCAAGAGTGGGGTGACATGAGCCCTTTTTGGCTGATTGAAGACCAGACGTGCTGCTGATTTCTGGACCATCTGCAGTGGCTTGATTGTGTTAGCTGAAAGGCCAGCCAACAGAGCATTGCAGTAGTCCAGTCTTGAAATGACCAAAGCTTGGACCAGGAGCTGTGTAGCATATTCAGACAGGAAAGGTCTGAATTTCCTGATGTTGCAAAGCTCAAATCTGCAGGACCAGATAAATTTCTCCTTCAAACATGAAGTATTTTTCTGAACATAATGCTCATTTGAGAAAATTTCTTTGTTAACTGCCTTTACTTGGAATGAAACAGACATGACTAGAGAGAGGATGCCATTAATACTTCATCAGTAAAATTGATATATTAACACTTTGGTGGTGCACTGCACAGAGAAGTAGGAGATTTGAATAACAAACTACAGGTGTTAAGAATATTTGGAATATTCAGTCACATACTTACATACTAATAAAGTATTAGTAGAGTAACATCTAAAAAGACCTACCCCAATTACAGTAAAAAGGCAATAAATCATAAATACTTTAGTAATTTTCCACTTGTAGTTGTAGTCAAGGTTTCTTGCACCAGATGTTTTTAAACATTTTCAACACTTTCTCTTAACCTTCAGACTGGATTAATCCTTCTAATGTACATTTATTGTCAACATAAACGTAACATTCACAACCCATTTTTCAGTAATGTGAGGTATTTCTGGTTACACTTTATTTGAATGTGTCCTTGTTTCAGTGTAATTACACAAGTAATTACTGATTATTACTAATTAACAACATGTACTTACTATAGGTTTAGGGATAGGGTAAGAGTTTGGTTTAGGGTTAGTTGCTTGCAGTTATTAGGCATAACTGACTGTTATTATTATAGTAAATACATGTAATATGTGTAACAAGGACACATTAATATAAAGTGTTCCAGTATTTCTTAGTAAAAATGGTAAAAAATATATTTTTGCAACTTATCCATTGGGAAATGACTGGATCATTGAAAGTGGGTGTTCCTGCAATATGATCACACAGGAAATTGACAAACAGCCTCAGAATGTTGGTAAAACTTTACAATGGTTTTATTTGTTAACATTTGAAATTGCATTAGGTATCATGAACTAACAATGAAAAATATATATTTTGCAGCCTTTATAAATCTTTGTTGTTGTTAATTTATGAACATACTCTTGTTTATTGTTAACTCATTTTAGATCATATTGCATTAACTAATGTGAACATACTGTATAAAACCTTTTATTTAAAAAATAAATATTAGTGATGTAAATGTATGTTAAAATTGACATTAACTAAGATTAATAAGTGCTGTAAAAGTATTGTTAATTGTTAGTTCAAGTTAACTAATGTTCCCATATTGAACCTTATCATACAGTGTTACTCAGATGTTCATGTACCCTGTAATCGACCCCATACTGCCAAATTACTGAAAAGTGCCATCCCCCATCTCCTGAATTACTGACAAGTGGCATCCCCATCAGACATGTTTGCATCAATTCAAACATGTTCACCTTTCCTGTGATGTTACTGATAGAGCATTGCGCATCGAGACATGGGTTCTGGTCCCATGGAAACCACACTCAAAAAAATAAAAAAATAAATAAATAAAAAATAAAGGATTTTTTGCTATTTGTTCAATTTACTTAATTAAAATAAACTAAAGCAAAAAAAAAAAAAAAAAAAAAATCTACAACATTTGTCACAACTTGATTTCACTGCGTTCTATTCAATTAAATGTGCAAAATGGAAAGTTACTTAATCCATTTGAGTTGGGACTACATGAATACTTTTGTGGTGTTTAATTTAGAGCATTGATGAAACGTGCCGGGAATTTCTATCTCCCAGCATGCTTTGCATGTGACTGCATAGGGAGAACAAGTGTTGAAATTAAGTGTTATTTTATGTATTTTTGAGCAAGATAAGTATAGGAGGATATTTGTTTAATGTTTAATGTTCTGTTATATTGGTATTTGAAAAGAGTATCTGTTGAGTTTTAGGGGCTACCACTGTGGTGAAGAATGGCGCTTGTGCTTAGGTTGAGAATGGACTTATAAGCAATACTGATATGAGTGCTGCTTAGCTCTATAAACAGTTGCTATAAATTGACATTACAACAGTTTCCCTGTCCCTAAACTTGTTCATCTGGCATATTCGAGTGAAAAATAAAATAAATTAAGTTGGACAAACATAAGAAAATTTATTAAATCAACCTTACTAAACTGAGTTTGACAAACCTAATAAAATTGAGTTAAAACTACAATAGTATATTAATTTGACCTAAATCAATTAAATTATGTTGGCTCAATGAAACAGACTTTATCTGAATGAAACACATTAAATTACTTGTAAAGACGTTCTATAATTCAATTAAATAAGGTTAATATTAAAATCCTTTGAAAACCAGGGAGTAATCGTGCACACATAAACAATGGTGAGTGTGATTCAGAGGTTGCATGGTTGCATCATTATTTCCTGTTATTGCTATAACCTTTATTGCACTAATGTTAACCTCCATTATTACAGTACATGGCTCTCTAAATACTTGTTTTTTAATGGGATAGAAGAAGGTATTTTGCCAACAGAAAATTTTAATAAAAAGTACACACATCAACCACTGATATAAACGCATATACATTTGAAGTAAGAAGTTTACATACACTTTAGCCAAATACATTTAAACTCAGTTTTTCACAATTCTTGACATTTAATCGTAGAAAACATTCCCTGTCTTAGGTCAGTTAGGATCACTACTTTATTTTAAGAATGTGAAATGTCAGAATAATAGTGGAGAGAATTATTTATTTCAGCTTTTATTTCTTTCATCACATTCCCAGTGGGTCAGAAGTTTATATACACTTGATAGTATTTGGTAGCATTGCCTTTAAATTGTTTAACTTGGGTCAAACATTTTGGGAAGCCTTCCACTAGCTTCTCACAATAAGTTGCTGAATTTTGGCCCATTCCTCCACACAGAACTGGTGTTACTGAGTCAGGTTTGTATGCCTTCTTGCTCGCACATGATTTTTCAGTTCTGCCCACAATATTTCCACATTATGCACCAGTCACTCCTGCTGCAAAGCACCCCCACAACATGATGCTCCCATCCCCATGCTTCACGGTTGGGATGGTGTTCTTCGGCTTGTAAGCCTCACCCTTTTTCCTCCAAACATAACGATGGTCATGATGGCCAAACAGTTAAATTTTGGTTTCATTAGACCAGAGGTCATTTCACCAAAAAGGAAGATCTTTGTCCCCATGTGCACTTGCAAACTGCAGTCTGGCTTTTTTATGGTGGTTTTGCAGCAGTGGATTCTTCCTTGCTGAGTAGCCTTTAAGGTTATGTCGATATAGTACTTGTTTTACTGTGGATATAGATACTTGTCTAACTATTTCCTCCAGCATCTTCACAAGGTCCTTTGCTGTTGTTCTGGGATTGATTTGCACTTTTCGCACCAAACTACATTCATCTCTAGGAGACAATGCGTCTCCTTCCTGAGTGGTATGATGGCTGTGTGGTCCCATGGTGTTTATACATGCATACTATTGTTTGTACAGATAAACGTGGGACCTTCAGGCATTTGGAAATTGCTCCCAAGGATGAACCAGACTTGTGGAGGTCCACAATTTTTTTCCTGAGGTCTTGGCTGATTTCTTTAGATTTCCCCATGATGTCAAGCAAAGAGGCACTGAGTATGAAGGTAGGCCTTAAAATACATCCACAGGTACACATTCAATTCAGTACACCTCCTATCAGAAGCTAATTGTCTAAAGGCTTGACATTATTTACTGGAATTTTCCAAGCTGCTTAAAGGCACAGTTAACTTAGTGTATGTAAACTTCTGACCCACTGGAATTGTGATATAGTCAATTAAAAGTGAAACAATCTGTCTATAAACAATTTTTGGAAAAATTACTCTTGTCATGCACAAAGTATATGTCCTAAATGACTTGCCAAAACTATAGTTTGCTAATATGAAATCTGTGTAGTGGTTAAAAAATGAGATTTAATGACTTCAAGCTAAGTGTATGTAAACTTCTGACTTCAACTATATTTTTAAATCAGTGACATCAACCTGTAAATTAGGCTACTTTACCATTCAGATAGCCTAAATAGCTATTAGCCCATTGGTTAACATTAACCAATTGCCCATTTTGTCAGTCAAAAAAAAAAAAGAAAAAAATGTAATTTGGCTTTAATTAAAGATTTCGAAAACAAATTTTAGAGTTTGGATTGGATGCCTTGGGCAATTCCATACTTCTTTTTCTTTCACCAATCTTTCTTTTTTTTTTTTTTTTAGCTCTAATCTAACAATATGCAGAGCAAATAATGCACACCATGTATGTAGGTTGATGATTTGTCTTTTCATTCTGGTGCTGCTACAGAGAATGATGGGAAATGTAGTTTTGTCACACAAACGTTGCCTCAAAAACTGTTTCAATTAATAATGTTTTCTAGTAAATTTTCTAGGATAGCATTTCTTTATCAACATGAAACAAAATGCGTACAAACTAAAGTCAACATTCAAAATTACAAATTAATTGAAACCAATTAGATTCCGTCATGATTTCTTTAACTGACACGCCCCCAACTTGGAAGGTTGGGGCTCATGTAGTTTTCCAATGGTAATTAGAGTATGACATTGTGATAGCCTTCATTTTCTCTAATCTTGCAAGTAAATATAAAAGTATGTATAATATTACCTTGTGCGACCCCCACGTCCACATGTGTGGAAGTTGTATTTTGGCTTCGCAATACGCAACACATAATTTAAATTTTTAAAAGCAGCTGAATACTATTCGCAAGACTCTACACAGTCAGTTAAGTGTTCGACTTCTGCCGCACTGCGTCACGTGACATAACAGCACAACATTGATTTCCAGGAAGCACTGCTACTGGCGCAGCGCCAACAAAAGTGCCTCTGGTAAGAAATCTCTTTAAGTTTTTTGATTAAAACCTGTTTGGATGTAAAGAGTAGCGTCTCTAGTTTAGTTTGTTATTTAGTTTAGGCTTTAAAAAATCGATTCATTTTTTGTGCGTTAGTGCGCTGATAAAATTAAGGTCCACATATGTGGAAATTAGGACCACATTCCCTCAAAAGTTGAATGTAAAAGGGGTACAAGGGAAAGGAGGAGGCGAGAACCGGCTTAACAATATAAATAATATTTAATTAAATAAAAAGGCACACAAACACATACAGGGCAGCTGCCCATAATTCTCTCTCTCTCTCGAGCTGCCGTCTTCGGTCGCCTTTACCCCTTGCTCGCCTCATCAGGCTGATTGGGGTCCGGGCATCCATCATTCCGCCTGGCCCCGCCTTCCTCCGCGCTACACTTCTCCCTGCATTGCCTCAGGCCGGGGAGCCCCCGGCATGACGTACATCCCTCCCCTCTCCGGGGTGGGGGGCGTGCCTTGCGCCCCACCTGCCAGCAGGTCATCCCCGCCTTCCAGGACCTGGGAGGAGACAGGAGGGGAAAACAAAACAAAAACAAAACAAAAAAGTGAGGGAAAGGCCAACACGGAGCGACAGCATGAGAGAGAGAGGAGAGAGAGAAAAAAATCTCACTCACCGGTTCTCTGATGCACTGTCGCATGGTCCCCGATCACTCCACCACCCTCTCAGGTGGACGACAGCCGCTCTTCCCCGGGTGGACCGGAGTCAAACCTCTGACCCCCAGTGGACAGAATGCCCCTCTGCTTTTCTGGCGGCACGTGGGGACACTCCTCCGCCCCTGGCAGCAACTCCATGGCTCCAGGCGGTCGGGGAGTCCCGTCTCTCCTCACCTCACGGACGGCGGCCATTCCCCACTTCCGGGCGGTCGGGCTACTCCATCCCCCGGCGGATGGCAGCGGCGCTCCCCTGGGTGGATGGCAGTGTTGAGGACTCTACGACGGGCATCCCTCCTCCCTCCCGGGTTTCGGCACCAATGTAAAGGGGGTACAAGGGAAAAGAGGAGAAGAGAACTGGCTTAACAATATAAATAATATTTAATTAAATAAAAAGACACACAAACACATACAGGGCAGCTGCCCATAATTCTCTCTCTCTCAAGCTGCCGTCTTTGGTCGCCTTTATCCCTCGCTCGCCTCATCAGGCTGATTGGGGTCCGGGGGTCCGTCATTCCGCCCGGCCCCGCCCTCCTCCGCGCTACATTGAAAAAACAGGTTAGTTATTTTGAATATATTTTTGAACAGTAACACATCTGTGGGTCAGTGTGCTTCATTTTAATATACATTTTGTAATATTTTATTTTTTTATCACTGTACAATATGGTTGTATTCATTAACATTAGTAAATGCATTATACAGTATATTTACTATGCATTTTCACATTGAGAATAAATGTATTCATGCAAAAGCTGAAAAAATGTGCTTTCAGAGGCTTTATATGGCATTAGGATGAAAATAATGTGCATTTCTAACTGTTCTGAGACCAGTGCAGACAGACAGTACACTGGAGGTTAAGTAAATCTCTAAACAGGGAGCAAGGGTGCATCCTATAGCTTTCTATGCAGCAAACTGCATTCACTCCTAAAATCTGACCAAATGTTCAGTTTCAGGCTGCAAATGACGTTTGGACCACTCAACATGTTTAGCAGACATGAGACAATGATAATCAGTAAATAGATTCATAATTTTATAATGCACATTTTCATTTTAACATAATTGGCTGTGATTGGCTTTTAATAATAATTATTACTTCAGCTTTATAGAAAATCAGCTGTAATGTCTATTACATCTCAAAAACATGAATAACCAACACTCCTGGACACATATTAAACTATTTGATGAAAAAAAAAAAAAAGACTTTCTATAGGTATTACTTAAAATTTCACAACTTAGTCCCACTGTTCACAAATGTGGATATACATTTTTAGGAAAACTATTTGCTCTAACATTTTTATTTTATTTATACATTATTTAACATTAAATTTTATTTATTTATTTATGTTTTGCTTGTTGATTAGGTCCTACTAGTTACAAATCAAAAAGCGAAATGGAAAATGCACACAGCAGTCACGTGGGGGTCTCAGGAGGATAAAAGTGTTCAGTAGTACCTCAACTGTAACAACACTTAAAGGCTGGAGGTTTGCTTTTGGATCCAATATAGTTGCCACTGCCCCATCATTCAGCAACAGCTTCCTTTCAAAGTTCACTAAACAATCTGTGGTGAAATGTGCTCCAAAAACTGTAAAAAGGAAGAGGATAAAATGTGTACTCTTGACACAAGTTCTTAAAAATAGATTTTTAAAAGATTTTTCCTTTTCATGATCTTGTTCACCCTTATTTGTCATTGACCTTTTTGATGTTATAGCAATATTTCAAAGGAAAAAATATAATCTCTCTAGTTATAATCTGCACAGTGGTTTTCATAATGGACACCTATAAAGTAAACCTTCTCAATAGAGCCTCTTGATCCCTCTCATGAGAAAAAGGGAAATTTTAAACTTTAAACACCATTTTGTTTGACAACCTTTTCAGCTATTTAGTGAATAGAGGGAGAGATGGATAGTTCTAAAGGTCAGCTCAAACTAAGATCATAGAGGCTGCAGTAGCCTATATGTGAGTGATAAAATGGTTGTTGAGAAATATCTATTTTGGCAGATGCAGACAATGGACTGTGAATAAGAAACCCTGGGCAGACCATGAGCCACTTAGAGTCAGTTAGCTGTTAGCCAGTGAGATTCATATGGGCTAATGAGGCTGAATCATTTAAATGCAGTCCTTGCTTCGCTCAAGTGGGTTTAATTAAGCATGATTAAAAGAGTTTTTCCTGCTCTTATCCTCTCTTTAATAGGCCAATGTCAGTAGAAAACCTTCTGACAATGAAGGCATGCCACAATCAAAACAGGTCAATAGGTAAAAAAAATTTGTTTTACTTATTTTCTGTAATAAACCAATGACAAGTGAAGTTATTTATTCTTGCTGTTATAATCCAGCAAAAAAAAAAAAAAAAAAAAAAAAAATTGTATGATCTGAACAGGAGAGATAGACTGTTTATTTGTAAACTGTCCTAAATCTCTTTGAGAAAAAGAGATTAATTTGAAGGTAATCATAGGTGTGGTAATTTGCTTTATCGCTACTGCTTTCGCAAGCAAGCTAAAGGCCAAATTAGCTCCTGAAGTTGCCTCAATATAAATATTCATAAGTTTTGTCTAACTGACTACCGTACATCAGTATGATCTGTGGTGGCACCCTAAACAAATAGAGAGAGAAAAATAAATATATATTACAGTATAAAGACAATAAGTGAGAGGGAACGGGAGTCTTAAAACATCAAAGACTCTGCTATCTCTGTACCATGTAAACAGTGAGTGCCTTTCGTGCATCGAAGAGCCCTATTTAATGACTCTGTGGAAGATTGCCACGGCGACAAGCATCCTGCAATAAATAAAATTAACAAACATTTCTTTAGGGTCTGTTCAAAGGGAAAGGGAGCCCAATGTTTTTTGTCCCGATAAGTGGTCTATACATCCATCCTGCTCTTTCCTGATTAGTCTAATCCAGTGAGAAGTGCGTGCCGGGTTTCTGATTGAGTCAGTCACCGCAGCCCCTGAGGGGAACCCTCCTGATAAGTGCCTTTACCTTTCACCTCCACAGCCCCATGCACACACCGCTCTAATCTCATTTGGACCAGGAAGACATGCTCTGGCACGGGGAGCAGCGATTAGCATCCACTCAGCTTACATACTCTCTCTTTTTCACACACGCACACACACACACACACACACACACACACACACACACACATACACGCCGTCCTCCACAGACCTGAAATCAGACAGACCACTACATGTCCAGAGAGAGAGAGAGAGAGAGAGAGAGAGAGAGAGAGAGAGAGAGCGAGAGAGAGCGAGAGAGAGAGTTAAGCAAACAGGGTATTGCATTGGCCAGTTTTCATTTCAGTAATTTTTTGAATGGCTTTTGAATTGATTTTATGTGGTGAATGAATGTAAACAGCTTCTCAGCACTTCATAAAATGCATATGAAAATGACATCACAGGTGTCATTTTCTGAAAGTTGCTACGAACTTTCGTTTTTTGCTTTTAAGAGCACATGAAGTGTTCTGAAGTCAGTCATTCAAATATGAGTTCCAGGCACTTACTTATTTTAGGCCTAAAATAGTCTGAAGAAATTCCCGTTTGGCCATTACATCTTGGCCATCTTGCTGAAAGTGATTAATTACAACCGGCTTTTTAAAACACTGTAATCTCCTTTGGTGGGACTGATGTTCCTCTAAAAAAAGTGATGAGTTGATATAACGTGAAGAAAATGTAATTACCTTTGATGTGCACCCTGCAGGAGAACTGCTCTATCTTTTCTACTCACCTGAGAGTGTCTGGGAAGTGAATGCTATTTCTGCCATCACTTCTCTTAGAGAGATACCTTTGTGAGGATCTTAATAAAGGTAACTTGCTCTATTGTTTGTAAGCAAACATTGTAGGCCTTTCATTGCTGTGTCTTGGTGTGCATACAATTTGGAGATACAATTATCTATAACAATTTTATCCCATTCATTTCTGGACTTCCTCATTAATTCCATCATTTGAACTTCTGTGCTGGAATTCTGCTTTTTGCAACAAAATTAGTTTTGTTGGTGTAACCTGTAGGATTCAAGTTGATTCAGTGATGTTTAATTATATATTTGAACAAAATAAACAGTTAATTTTGATGTTACCACATGAAGCACATTGTTTAGGTTATTTATTTATTTATTTTCATGTACAGATGTCTGCTCTGAAGCCAGTGATTATTTTACAATGTTTTAGGCTCAGCTCTGACACAGGACAGTTGGTTGTTCCTTCAGGGTCATTTGATTGCTTTGTGTTCCTGACAGGGGATCTAGGTGACTAAATCTGTAAAAGACAAGTGACATCTGGACCCACAAACCAGTCGCATGGATCTAAGACCATTGACTGGGGTTTAGGCTTGCATCAGGTAATATGCTGCAAACTGGAAAATGATTGACAGATTGTCAACCTGCATGGCAGTGAGTGTCATGGAGCCCAGTGATGTCAATAGACAAAATCCTTTCGCTACTGCTTAGGCAACATCAGTGAATAATGCAGTTATTTGTATGAGAGATAACAAAGCACATGATAGGACAGATTTTTATTTTAGTTTTTGTATGCATTTTGGGGTTTTGTGCATTCATGGTGTGATTAAAAATGAAGTTCCAAACATAAGTTTGGGAGGAGCTTGTTCACCTAGGCCTGCCATTCATATTTCAAGGATATAAAGAGGCTGCTTTTCTCGCTCCAGCGACATTCTTCTGGCATCCCTCATCCTCCCCTTCTCCACCTTTATGTTTCATAATATCTATACCAATTATTTCAAAATTGCTGAACTTGATTTAATCATGGATAGTGGTTCCACAAGTTTGAAATGAGTTTTCTTACATTAAAATAACCATGTGATTTAAACTTAAATACTTAAAGAAGAGGGAAAATAACTGAATCAAGTAAACCCAACAAAATTTTACAAGGCAAAATAACTCATGAGCTAGTGAACTAGTGACAGGAAATGTTAGCATGCTAAACACATGCTGGTGTGAAGCACAACTGAGTGCAACTTGGTCACATGCTATGGTTAGCATCACAAATGCTCATTGGATACAGCAATAGAATACTTAATATGTACAATACTGGTCCTCAACTTCTACTGTTCACCATGATGGTAACACCCAAAACTACAGCTTACTAAAACTAAATCTCAAAATATTAAACATCAATAACTCTCCCCCTATATATTTGTCTTGCACAAAGACACATACATTTACTCTCCCTTTAAAGTCCCATGCAAAGCATGCTGGAAACAAGAAATCCCCTGCCCAGTTTCAGTTAACCAAACAAAAAATTTGTATTAAGTAAAGCTGACAAGACACTTTTTTAGTTGAATTAACTTAGTTATGTTCCCTTGGTTACATTAATTGTTTTGAGTAATATGAACATGGGAGCATTAAGTAAAACTGACAATAGTTATGTAGTATATGTACTTGTGGACTCGTGAATGGTTGTGTGTTGTGTATGTAAGTCAATGTATGGACACTGAACAAGGGTCATACTTTAATATACTCACTGATAAAACATCCTGTTTTTGAATCCTACACAGATTTGTTTTATTCACTGAAGAATGGAACATATGTGGTAAGAACCTCATAAGTAACTGAATTGAAATGAAATAGTGGATGAAATGGCCCATTTCCAATTAGATCAATTACAAATTAGGAAATGACAGGGCGAATGGAAGCAAGAACTGACACAAACAAACTTCACCCATATGAGCACATTGTATCAGAGCATGTGCACCAACCACAAGGCTATAGCTGCAACAGAACTATTTTTATTGATACTTTGCTGTATTGCATAAAATAGAATCTATTAATGTCTTGAAAAACCAATGGGCATTGTCATGACGACTCCATGTTTCCATTTGCCAGATTTCTCTTTACGGAATTTCTAAAACTCTTTTTAAGAAGTGCAGATATAGTGAAACAGAACTATTTTAGCTATGATTAGATACCTTACATTCCTTACCAATGAAGGAGAAAAGGAAACATGCATTATATGCAGCTTTAAATTAAAAGATAATATAAGAGAGTGCCTGATCGCTCCACTTTGTTGACAAAAAGACTACTGAACTGCACAGGGATTACCCTTTTCAAACCAAGCAGCAAAATTGAAATATGTGTCTTTCACCTTGTCTTTACTTGCAAGCTAAATCTTGGAAGTTGATAGTAAAAATGTTGACTTATAATAACATGGTTTTGAATCAGCAGATCAGTGTCAGAAATTCCACTTTTTTTTTTATTAACGGTTTTTCAGGGCAATTTATAGCTGTATTAGATCATTTTTGTCTTAGACACATAAAACATAGTGTACTTTTCATTCACATCAAACACTTGAACTGGATCAATTAATAAATAAAAAATATTAATTTAAACAATTATGGCTGTTCATTATGAAATCAAATCAACATCTAATACAGAAGTTGTATAATAATGCACAAGATATTATAGCACAATGAACAATCTGCTAGAATACATTTTAAACTGAGAGTTATTAGTCCCCATGTTTGATTAAACAGCTTTCTGCTCTCTACCATCACTGTATATTTTGATGTAATAGCTTATTGATGTTTTGGATTTGTTTTCTTCATGTTCAGTTCAATCAAAAACTACTTTAGCTCTATATTCAACAACGCTTGCCTCTGAGACAACTAAGGAGATATCTGACAGCTACAGGTCAATACGGTGTCTGCAGAAGCACTAAACTCATAACTGGATCATAGGCGTAGAAGAGAATATATTGAATGCCATTTGTTTTTTTTTTTTAAATGGAGGAATGCGCTCTAGGGGCATTTTGCCTCAACATTTTAAACATTTGGGGTATTATTCTCACTTTCAGTGCCATTTCTGTGCCACGCCCTGGTTAATTTCCAACCCTCCTCCAGATTATATATCTTTCTATCAAGAAATAGCACACATGAGCATGTTCACCTGGACATACTACAATGTTTGTGCAACATACTGTAATATGCAACATTAGGAATGGAAAATTTGGTACATTTTTGTATAATATTTTTCATACATTTTAACAGACACATTTCAGTTGTAAATTTGTGAATATGTCTATTTATTGCACATGTCTACTCAACACAAGGTGTCTCGTAAAAACCTGTTGCATGTTCTGCATATGTTATATGTTCTGAATCTCTTCGATATTCTATAACTCGTACCTATTCAGTTATTACTGGATTAGCTCTCTCCACTTGTTTGCATATTTCTACAAAAAAGACAACCCACTACTATCAGCTAATGGAATGTAAAGGGATGGAAATAAATAATGGGAAAATTTCAAACCGGAAAACGTTGGATGTTTATAATCAACATTTCTTTCTTTCACCAACATGATGGCTCTGTCTGCCATCTTGGATGACACTTTTCATTGCTCCAGTAGGTAAATAATAGGTAAGAGATACAGTATATTTGTTTTTATGTCATTGATCCATATGCTAAGAAATGACCTTCAGTTGACAAATGCATATTGAATTCAGGTATTATGTTGGTCTGGAGTATGTTTGTTTTATAATTTAATCATTATACCACCATAAACCTGCATTGGTCAGTTCACGTTATCAAACCATATTTTCAATAGGCAGTTTTAACTCTGTTCAACGAAGATCAACACAATGCACTCAAAGACTGGTGCAAACATTCTTTATATAAGAAGTTTATATAAGGTTATGAAATATTAATCAAAGCCACCAGTTCAAAATTTGTGTTTCCATATGAGTTTGAGTTTCATTTGTGCCTGGCAGTGCCTATAATATCAAGACACATGAAAACATATCGCTTCTGTGTCTATATGCAATGGTTCTGTTAAGAGTGGACCTTACCTAAAATATAAGCACTGATGCATGAAAAAAGCTGGGCAAAGTTAGGTCTCCCTGTGTCCTCTCCTTTAGTTATTTTTAGTTATTTATTTATTTGTTTGTTTATTTATTTATTTTAGTCCACTGCTATTGGTTACACGACCACATAATGAATACTGTGTAGCTAAAAGTTATGACATCATTTAAGGCAGGAGAGATCAACAGGGAGCTTGTAAGACTTTACAATAACGTTCCATTTATTAACATTAGTTAGTAGATTATATTGTATATTTTATTATCATACTATGTGACAAATAAATAAATAAATAAATGCATGTTAGTTCATAGTGCATTAAATAATGTTAACATATACAACTTTAGATTTTAAAAATGTATTTGTATATGTTGAAATTAACATAAACCAAGATGAATAAATGCTGTAAAAGTATTGTTCATTGTTAGTTCATGTTAACTAATGTTGTTAACTAAAGTTAACAAGTGAAACCTTATGGTAAAGTGTTTCCCAACAGTTGTTTAGTGCAACATATAGAAACAGTATAGCACAAATCTGTTTTATATTCAGCCAAGAATGTCATCCATGAAGTTAAATATCAGTGTTAAAAATTAATTAAATAAATAAATAAATGTGAATGGGTTGGTGTTGAACTTTTAACAAATCAATCAATTGTAGCTTACCATAAGCTACATAAGATCTGTCCAAAACTCCAAAACTTGTTCTTTCTTTCTTTCTTTCTTTCTTTCTTTCTTTCTTTCTTTTTTTAAACCAACTGCTAGAGAAGTTCGACCTCAGACATTTTGTGTGTGAAGACAAGGTGTGGAACTTGTCATGATCTATGAACTTTGATCCTTTTTTTGGATTGAAAGCTTTTTTTTTTTTTTTTTTTATGAAGCGTTTGATAATTAGGCTAATATTTTTGAAGCGTCTGAAAATTACTGGAGAGAGTCATTTATTTAGGCTGTATGAAAAAGGATAAGCCCTATCAGTTACTCTTTATGCCAGTGTAATTATGTAAGTACTGAGTAATAAAATATAATTATACTGTATATGTAGCCGTATAGAGGAGCAGTTAGTAATTACACATTGTTACTGTTATTATTATTGTAATTAATTGTACGTGTAGCCTAACATGTAACATGAACATTGCAGTGTAACGTCTTACAGACCTATCGTGACAGAAATGCGGCAGGTAACAAGTCTAACTACTTTTTCAGATTTTTAAAACCTATGACTTGTTAGATTTAGATTAGTTAGGCAGTAATGGCATAATTATAAGTGAAATACAAACTCTAAAAAAACATTTTTTTAAATAAAATAAAGTAAAAAATAAAAACTTTGAAATATTTATGGTGCCACTTATATCATTAGGTGAATTTTCCTTTGGCCTTGACAAAGAAGCAAGCATTTATGATTTTGTCGAAATATAGGCCTACTGTACGTTCTCCAAAAAACTTTCATCATTCACTTTAGATATTTAGGCTATGTTTTACAATATGTAAAAATATGCAATGTACTGTATGTATGTGTAGGTATATATATATATATATACATTTTTTTAGGTTACAAACTGGTAATTACAAGGGTATTATGCTATAAATGTGGGTTTATGAGGACATTTCTAGTGTCCCCATAATTCAAATCGCTTAAAAAAAAAACGATGTTTTTTTATGCAGAAAGTTTTTTTTTATGAGTGTTAGGTTTAGGGGTAGGGTTAGGGGATATCATGTCTATGGAGAGTCCTCATAATGATAGCCGCACCAACATGTGTGTGTGTGTGTGTGTGTGTGTGTGTGTGTGTGTGCCATATTTATACTACATTGTGGGGACCAAATGTCCCCACAAGGATAGTAAAACCTGAGAAAACCTAACTTGTGGGGACCAGCCAGTGGTCCCCACGAGGGAAATGGCTTATTAAACATACTAAACGATGCTTTTTTTGAAAATGTAAAAATGCAAAAAGGTTTCTGTGAGGTATAAAATCCATCAAATGCATGGAAGTCTATGGAGAGTCCCCACAATGATATAAAAACAGGTGTGTGTGTGTGTGTGTGTGTGTGTGTGTGTGTGTGTGTGAGAGAGAGAGAGAGAGAGAGAGACAGAGAGAGAGAGAGAGAGAGAGAGAGAGAGAGAGAGAGAGATTCGGTCGGAGGGGTAAAGTCTCAGTGTATATCACTTTCCCGACTGGACCCGCACATTATTCAAGGCCGGCGCTTCAAACAGCACAGCGGTTTACTTTTCTTCTGTCCAAATGCTATCCCAGATCCAATTTTAGATAGACGAGGCTTCAGCAATGATGCTTTTAAGACTTTCCGAGTGAAAGAGACAATAGCTACAATTTTCAAATGTGATCAGCGTTACACCAAACCCTGAAATATTGCTATATTTAAATGTATATTATTACATGTAATACATTTGATTTGAGATAAGCATGTCTTTTATACTTGTAAAATGATATAATTAACAACAGCAGCAACAATACAGTATGTTGTTATTGTTATAATAGGGATAAATATTACTTATGAAAAATGCATCCATCCTTAAGTCTGCTTCTACATTTAAAATCAGACTTGTTGTCTTCGTCAAAACACTGTGCTGATTTTAGTTTAAATGAAACAGGCTTATAAAATTAGCATGGTAAGATTTAGCGCAAGATAGTCGTAAGCTACATATCAAACTGAATTCTGCGCTCGTGATTTCAGGGTGACATTAGGAGACAATAATGCAAATGACCCATGGCATTCAATTAAAAGTGTCATGTCCCCTTACTTTTGTTTCATCTTTTTTCTATTTTCCACTAAAATGTTTCAGAAAGAAAGCGCCTTGTGTCCCATCCTCATTGAATTTTATCACTAAATGAAGCATATAAATGATCTGAAAGCACAGCCTGTCGCATTAAATTAAATAAAATAAAGAACAATTATCCTCTCTTTTTCTCTGATCTCCTGCTGAAAGGAGTCTTGGAGAGATAAGGCAGATTGAATTCGGGCTCTCCGTTGAGCTCAAATAAAAACCGTCTCGGAGAAGAGCTACAGATTTAGGGCTATATAATTTCAAATCAGAACTTCTATTTCTCTCTTTTTTTTATTTATTTATTTATTTATTTTATTTTATTTTATTTATTTTTTTTTTTTGCAATTGTGCTTTGTTTGCGACGTTTTATTTCCGCAGACTGCTTTTGAAAAAAGTTCAATATGGCAGAATGTCTGGAATTGTCATTTATTGTCAGGTCTTTGATTATCTTGTTCAGTTTGATATTTTATTATTCATTTTATGTTGCCTGGATTAATATGTTAAATTTATGAAATGATTCTAAAGTCTATCATTTGGTAACTATTTAATATGGGAAAGGTTTAATTTAAGATCAGGTTTTATGTTTAAACGGCCAATATTGCAGAGAATACATATTTTCCCGCCTTTCTATTAAAAGTGCTCCTAAAAGTTGCCTAATTATCATCGTCCAATTCCAAAGCTGAATCTCCACGCTTTAGGGGGCTGATGTAAAACTTGCAATTCGGTTCAATGGAGTATCACCCTAATTTACAGCGGCAGATAAGAGCACAGTCTGTCATAAAAATCTGAGCCCCCTCCCTCGCTTATATTGAATTGCACCTTGGGCAATAGTGCAGAATCGTGAATCTTAACTTCTCCCAGCATATGTTCCTGGCAGATAAGTAAACAATCTGGATGTGAAATGAAATTTTTAATTAATACAGTAATGCCATTACACCTCGGTGTGCAAATCCCATTCCCCATCCCTGCGACAATAGACAAAAGTGCAGGCCAATTCCAATCCTCTGTTTGCACCCCAAACCCAATTGTTCTGCAAGCTTGTTTCGTTTGAGTGAATCCCGTTCTCCATTCAAACGACACGTTTTTTAAATACATAAAAACTTGTTCCCACTGTGTTGAATTCAATTATTTTGTGAATCTTGTCAAATTGTGAAAGAAATATAGACTAGCAATAATTCTTAGCAGGGTTTTGCATGCTTTACTCCCCTCATTTGATGTAAAATTATGTTTGGGGGGGGGGGGGGTGGTGGTATATAATAGAATAGAACAATTGAAACAAACATAACAAGAATAAGAGTGAAAATGTGGTCAATAAAAACGAACTGATTTTTTATTTAACATTAAGCATAAGGGCTAGCCAACCGAAGCGTTCTTTAGTGGCCATGAAATTATTATTATATTTCAATCTATGTAAGTTCAATGTTTATTATATATATATATATATATATATATATATATATATATATATATATATATATATATATATATATATATATATATATATATATACATATATATTACAGGCTTGTAAAATCCACAAACAACGTCATGTGAAGACTTATTAATTAATAATTGTCATTATTTTTTATAAAACATAAATAATTAAACATATCAGCGTATTTCTGTCCGTAAGGTTTTGTAATAATCTAAGAGCAGTACTCGATTTGATCAGTAAAACAGGTGGAACACGCAGAGAGTCCCTTTTGGGTGAAACGTCTCCAACACATCCACACATCAAAGAGTGTGATCGCCTTATTTCAGACACATGACACACACACACACACACACACACACACACACATAAACGCACCTGAGTGCAGAAAGTTTTACACTGTGAACACGGCAACTTATGCATATTTAGAGAAAGTGTTAGCTAAAAAATATAAATAAATATTAAAACTAAGAAAGAAAGAAAGAAAGAAAGAATAAAGAAAGAATAAAGAAAGAAAGAAAGAAAGAAAGAAAGAAAGAAAGAAAGAAAAGGAAAATGGAAACGGTAACTCAGTGGTAACGGTTACGCAAACTGGCAGCTTCTGAATCTGCAGTCTTCTTCAATGTGTCAGCCGCGCGTTTACGGGCGCTGTTCTGCATAAATCAGTGTCTAAGATTTTTAACCTGACGCTTTGTTCAGTTGCTCTTATTGGATTTTTTTTTTTTTTATACTAAATGACATGCCTCATATACTCACACCACCCCTTCCTCCTTCAGTCCAATTTCCAACCTATTGTTGATCTCAGGGTAAATCACAATTCATGTTCGCCCTCAGTTTCCCTAAGCGTCCCGGTACAGTAATTGTTTTGCCATTTAATTTGGACCCGCGGTCCCAACAGAGCATTCGGGAACGCCACGCGTTGACAGAGTTCTTCTCCAATCTATGCCGAGAAGCCAGATGGTTATTAGACAACCTATACCAAAACACTGGACCATTTAAGCATTGCTTATTGAGATGATAATTATTTTAGATATCTAATCAGATGTTTTAGCAGATATAGTAGGCCTGTGTTCTCGTGTCTGTTATACCAAATTTATCTTAATTTTACTGCAAAAATAAAAGCCATTAACTGAATATATAACTGGAAGATCAAACGTCTATAAAACGTTCACCGTACTCTTTTTCTGTTAGGCTACCTTTTGTCAAGACTGCATAGGATCTTCTCCAAAGTGAAGATTCTTTAATAGTTTAAATATGCAATATAACAAGGGTTAAGTATTTTTTTATTTTATTATTTTTTTTTTTTTAAAGACAGATTATCTTTATTCAAAATGTCTTTGCTCGGCAAATGAACAAAGAATCGAGGTATCACACTTTTAGATACATTTTCCTTTCCATTAACATTACATGATTTAAGTTACCATCGCAAATAAAAAATACAACATGAACTGCTCGCTTCAAACTTTAAGATCTTTCTGAAATTAAATGAATGAGTGACTAGCACTGAACCACAGGAAGAAAAAAAAAATGCCAAAATTAAAGATATTGAAAGAAAAGTTTTTTTTTTTTTTTTTTTTTTTTTTCATTTGATACTTTAAATAGACTAATTTTAGGTGCCGGTTTGATCATATTAACAATATAACCCGTATAATATATTAAACGCTGAATTTCTCACTTTGAAATCCCTATAGTCATTTCATTTAAATTTCAGAGTGCCATAAAAAAAATTAAAAAAAGTAAATACAACAGGCTGTACAATAAACATGAATCCCAACCGTTAATTGTGCAAATCAAAGTCATTCAAATAATAATAATATGATAAAAACAATTATCTTAACTGATAAAACAAAAAATAGCATCATTATAGCATCAAATTGTACATAATAAATAAAATTAAAGGCATCCAAATTCGGTAGCCATAATAATAAACGTTTAAACATTTACATTTCTTACAGTTCAGGGCACCTGCTTTACATCTATTCCAAGATCCGTGCTGGGATCCATGTCCACACGGCTCAGTATAAATGTCTCGACCATTCCTCTCTTCTTATGTACATGCATTGCTGTATTCAAGTTTTCAAAGAGGAGACTGTTTTTATTGGCAGAGTCACATAGCAGCGGCGTGTGCTGATGAGTACGGGTCAATCCCACTCTTGGTCATACCTGGGAACAGTATGTAGGCAACAGGCGGCTGTAAACTCGATGGCGACCATGCGGTGCAGTTACAGGGCACCACGTACCCAGGGTTTGTGGGCGATGGGTGAGTGTGGGTGTGCTGGCTGGGGCAACCCAGGCTCCCGAACGCGCCGTTCTGGTATCCCAGAGATGATGCGTAAGGTAAAGTGCCGGTGGCCAACGTGTGCGGCATCTCTGTCATCTTCTGGATGGCGCTGGAGCTGAACTGGCTCGGGTCGAGGAAGGAGTAAGGGGCAGATGTCGGTGGCAGGAACGCACGGGCTTTTTCCGAGCAACCTAAGAGAGAGTCCGTGGCAGAGACCGGAAGTCCCTTCAGGTGATCCGCGTCGCCCAGGTAGGGCAGAGGGAACACGTACCTGTCCTTCTTGAGGAGGTTCTTGGGTTTGCGTCTGGGTCTGTATTTGTAGTCTGGATGTTCTTTCATGTGTTGAGCCCTCAGCCTTTTGGCCTCGTCGATGTACGGTCGCTTCTCGGATTCAGAGAGCAGTTTCCACTCGGCGCCAAGTCTTTTACTTATCTCTGAATTGTGCATTTTGGGATTCTCTTGAGCCATTTTCCTCCTCTGACCTCTTGACCAGACCATGAAGGCGTTCATGGGTCTCTTAATGTGATCTACCGGCTTGGACATCTTCACAGCGTCCGTTTAAAGTTCTTTGTTAAAATAGCCTAACGACAAAAAGTTCTTCCAAGAGAAAAGAGTATTCACCTGTCTAGCACACAGACACGGATCATGCCACTTCTGGAGATCCGTACACAAACGGGGGAAGGGGGGAACAACTCCAGTAATTCTTCCGTGTTTGTCGTGAAGTTGAAAGATTTTTTCGTCTTCAAAAGATACTGTTGGGCTGAGAGAAGAACAGCAACGCGCGCCACAAAATCCAGCGCGGGAGGCAAAGTCTGTTTGCGCGCTTTTTTCTCGGAGGATTCTCGCCCCGCGAAGCACCTGGCTGGGAAATGAGAAGAAGCGCGTGAATGAGAGCCAAAAGCGGTGAGGTTCAAAGGCTGGGCTGCTTCTCTCTGCACGCGATCTGACATAATCGCAGGGCGTTCACGCGCCAACCTGAGCGCCCAATCAGCACAGAGAAACCCACATAATACCTACCAAAATATGTATGTTACAACACAAACAAAGATCGGGGAGGAAAAGGAGGTGACTCTCTTCCCTCCCCAAATCCATTTAGTCGAAGGTCTACAAACGCAGACCTTCAACCTTTTTTGTAATACAACTTGACATCTACCAGCGTCAATCCTTCTGAGACGAATGATGCCTGATGAATAGACTAAACTGTATTTTAAACATTGCAGTTTTTGTGAGAACAAGGGTGTATGTGAGCACTTAAAGTAAATATTTATAGCAGTAGCCTAATAAAAACTACAATTCAAAATGGTTCTGACACATCGAAGAAGCCTACTTTGCTTAACATATTTGATTAGATTTTCTTTATCTTTAATTTTAAAGCAGATTTATTTAGTGTGTTTATTAGTGTTTCATATTATACCATAGTTAGCCTATTCCTTGAAAATGTAAACAACACCACAAATTCTGCGCATATGGCAAGCGTATTCATTAAAACCACAAAGTACATTTGTAAAAAAAAATGTCTGTAATTTTAACAGTAAAAGACTGTAACATTTTAAATATATTTTAAAAGACAATACAGTAGTTTTTACAATAAAATGTTGTAAAAATTACATATTTTATATGTAAAAAGTATGGTTTTCCTGTATAATTAATGGTAACATTTTATTTTATGTTTAACAAGAGAGTACATGTACTTTTTACAGTAAATTATTGTTAAAATAACAGTAAAAAAAATAAAAATATATAAAAATCAGGCGTTCCCAGAATTCGCTGCATGACCCATCGTATTCCATTATATTTTATAGGAATAGTTATGTTTTTTCTTATTTTAAATATCAGTTATGTACATTGGGTTGTCTGTGTTATATTTGATTTAGTTTAGTTAATGTTTTTTGCATAATTTTAATTTCACATCTGAGCACTCTCTCTACATGTTTATTGGTCATTGCTCCTGGAAGAGCCACTATTGGTGAACTTCATGTCATCATGTGCTCTTCTGTAATTTATACGGTGATTAACAATACCTTATAAAGTGAAAAGCAGAGTTCTACAATTTCAAAAGGTTAATATCAAGTTTGACGTTTTTTTTTTTTTTGTTTTGTTTTGTTTTTTTTTTTGTTTTTTTACTGTAAATTTAACAGATTTTATTTTTAATTATTATTAAAATTTAAATTACAACCGTTTTAAACTTTAAAATGTACAGGTTGTTCTGTAAAGTTGTTTACATTTTTACTGTATTTTTTACATAATTATTCTGGCAACCACAGCTGCCATTTTTTTATTTTATTTTATTTTATTTTTTTAAACAACATGATTTTTTATGTATTTATTTATTTATTCATTTGTTGTTGTTTTTTTTTTTTTTTTTTTTGTTTTTTTTTTTTGTGTTAAAATGTCTAAACAAGAGGGGAAATGGGAAGACAAATGGTATTAAAGATCTCTGAATTTAAGCGTGCTGTCTGAGGCAGTTGCCCCCAGGCCAATATTTCCTAAATGAGAACAATTGTCCAAAGCTCTCCTGGGACAGTCTGGGTTGGGGCTTGCACCTGTTTTGCTGCTGTAATCTCATATGTGTCGAACATGCCCATGGACTCTTTCTGAATGGTAACGCCACGCAATTTGGCATTTGAAAACAATGCCAGTGCCTCATTACCTATATCATTACATCCCACTAATAATCAAGAAAAACCTTTTTTTTTTGTTTGTTTTTTTTTTCTATTTCTAACAGATGTTTGCACGGATATTTGTTAAAAATGTTTTATTAGATTATTCTGATTTCATATAATTGCTTAAAGCCTAACATTCATTGTCACAGTAACATGGCCTTAATTGTCATTAGTAATATATATATATATATATATATATTACTAATGACAATATATATATAATGCCGTTAAATACTGCTCTGTCTTTCCCGTGATCGCTCATTCTTTCTCCTTTTATCTGATAAATAAACTCCTTAAGTCATTCACAAATGTCAAGATCTACTCAGGTGTGTAAACAGGAATATGACTCAATCAAAGGTAATGTGTTGAGCTAAAGTGTACCAAACGCTTTAACATGCAAATTTGAGTGTTTAAAAAAGATCAGGGTCCTAATGAGCCCGAGGCAAGCAGCTTGATATATGAGAGGCACGGGTGTAATTATTGGGTGAAATGTATAAGATATGTGATATCTCGTGGAGGGGCCTTCAAGCGTGACATGAGGGGAGATCTGTCTGTAATTTTGCTCACGAGCCTATATTGTCTCCATCGTAACACACGATGGCTACAGCGTTATTTCAGATCTTGAGGTATTAATTGAAAACTTGTTTCATTGTTGGGGGATAAATGTCGTACTCATGTATGCATGCAAATATGTATTACTTTGTTCATTTATCTATTAAATTAATTTATATAATTTATTGGTTTGTGCGTTATTGTTATCCCACTCTATATGGTGGCTGTGAACAGATGCATTGATTGTCAGGCATGTGACCACGGACTAAAACACGGGATATGCAGGAGTTTCAATCTTGCCGCATGCAGGTGAATGTGATTTATTTTTTTTTAGCCTTAAGTAAAGGACATAACCCCGCAAAAAAAAAAAAAAATAAATAAATAAATAAATATATATATATATATATATATATATATATATATATATATATATATATATATATATATATATATATTTTTTTTTTTTTTTTAACTGCTTTTATTGTTGCAACTGTGACTTTACTTTGCAATGTCATAGCAGCATAACTCTGCTCATGCTACTTCTCGGAAAGTAGATGACACATACCCTACCTTTGAATCTCTGCACATTAAATACACGCTACAGGCTTTTTTAACTAAATACCTGGACTTCTTGTTACACATTTATACGTATATAGGTACAGTTTTCACAAACAGCAAACATCAGTATACACCCAAAAATGGTCTTTTAATGTAGGCTAATTTGATGATCAAACTTAATTTCACTAACGATTTAACATTTAAGAGTTAACGATTTAACTTTTTTTCACCCACTTAAATTAAGCAAAACCCATGTATAGCCAAAATCCTTCATGACTTAAGCGAGACGCTGATGATAAAATGCGTCTAGAGAGCATGAAGTGTGTTTCTTAGTAGTGCCGGCTCGAATTCCAACAAGCTTTACCGTTTCACCGCCTCTCAGCCTCCGTCTCCATTTCAGAGCACATCCGAGAGCAGAGCAACTTGAAATCCAGAGAAAACCAGCCTGATAGAAACAGAAATTACAACGGGAATTAACAGAAATTATTAGGGCACACCGCATCTGACACATAGATGATGTACTCAAAGCCAAATGAAGTAAGATTTGTGAAATCAAGCATGCTGCTGAAGGCGCGCGCCTCATTTAATGGGAGTTCGTCATATTGGAGGAGATATTCCGCTTGCGATGCATGGATCGCTTACGTGTGCTAAGTGAACTATTTTCGCCTCTTTATTTGCTTACCGGGGAACTTAAAAACCCGTCAACAAGAGCAACTGTGTGCATGCGTATTTACGTTTTGATGGTGAATATTTGCTAAGGTCTGAAGCTGTGTCTGTGCAGGTTAGATTAACGGTCCGAACTGCTCTCCTAAACAAACGGAAAACTTTTTTGTCTTCTTTCTTTTTTCCGAAATTACTTGGCTGTTCCAGTCCTTTTTCACAGGCGACTTACGACAGCAGAACTATTTTGGTAGCGCAATAAATAAATAAATAAAATAAAGAGAAAATATTTTGTTAAAGTGTAAGTACTCCAAGCATTTACAGGTCGTCTGAGATGCACAAAGTCAGCGGAAGTCGATAAGTGCAAGAAGTCATTAGCAGAGCCCCCGTCAATTAAAGCTTGATGGTAAGCTCAATAGTTGAGTGAAACTGTTTATTGAGATGATCCACCTACAAGAATTCGCCTGCTGTATGGGACGAGCACTATTCATGATTAGTCCACAACTGAAAAGTCAAATTACTTAAATAAAAAAGGCAAATCATACAAGGCTTATTCTAATAGCCTACTTAATGGCTTATAAACGAACAGGGCCACGAAATGCAAAATAATCAGAATTGCCAGAACTTTCCCGTCAAAAACTTTAGGCTAATCAGTGACGATGAAAACCAAGAATTCAGGGGATATCTAAAATAAACTGTCTTGGTGAGGAAATCAATAAGAAGTCAATGGGGTTTATTATTGTAAGTACTTTAGGCTATTATGTATTTATGGTAACACTTTACAAAAAGGTTCCATTCGTTAACATTAGTTAATGCATTAAGTATCATGAACAAACAATTTACAATATATTCTTTGTAGCATTTATTAATCTTTGTTAATGTTAGTTAATAAAAATACAATTGTTTATTGTTTGTCAGTTTATAATGCTTAATTAATTTTAACAAATGAGTTTTTTTATTTTCTAAATGTATTATTATATGTTTAAATTAACATGAACTAAGATTAATAATTGCTGTAAAAGTATTGTTCATTGCTAGTTCATATTAACTAATGTAGTTAACTAATGTTAACAAACGGAACCTTATTGTATAGTGTTACCATATTTTATATCTATGGTAATCAATCCAGTATTTTTCTAAGAGCAAATTAGCAAACTAATGTTCTTTCTTTCTTTCTTTCTTTCTTTCTTTCTTTCTTTCTTTTTAATGGAACATGAAGCTAAAATGAATTATTACAACGACGAGGGGTAAGTTCAATAACAGCAATTGCCCTTAATGTGGTTGTCCGTGTTTTCTCAGTATCAGCGATAACATTGTGTACATCCCACGTGTTCTGTCGATCATGTTTCAGACAGAGTTCGTGAGATGGAGACGGTGGCTGTCCATGGTCCTGAAGCGCTAAGTGGCTTTTTCCACTACTAACTCGCGGTCCCACTCAGGACTCCTTACAAACCCGTGTTGACATTTCAATGCTTTTTATTCTTTTTACATCCCATTTACTGCTGTGATTCTGCTCGCATGATGCTGCAATAGATGTTTTCCCTCTGAGAATTTAGTAGTGTGCTCTGCCAAGAAACCTCTGCGACTATGTTGCATGTTGATTTGTAAGCCAATATTCACCCCCTAGGAATTATCTTGGTAAGTTAAGTTCAGTGCGTAACATTTCGGATTCAACAGCGGAAATGGGAGTCTGATAACAACGGAAATGCTCTCATATGAAGAGCATTTAAAATGTCTGACCTAGTGGGAATGCAGACATTATTCAAGAGCAAGCTGAGTCCCTCTCTTGCTTGGGTGTCACCTCATATGCAGGCCAGAAAATAAATTCTAAAGATGTCTTAAAGCTGACTGCATCATGATTAAACTGCTTTAACAGGCCACCAACAGGCTTAAAGGTTTAACTTTTTTTTTTTAATAGTTGTAATTTTCTATTGTGCAACCTATCAGCTTTAATTTCTATAAAAATAAAAAACCTCCCATTCCTAAACATCTACAGAGATATAATGCTTTTGTTATACAGTAGCTCACAAGTAATAATAAAAAAGACCTATTCTATATAACACTAATAAGAACTAATCTAAAAAATTTTTAAAAAAAAAATAAGAAAAATCACTTGAACTTCATATGTGAACACATGATCTTCACATGTTTTTGTTCAGTCACATGTGACCACATTAAAAGTAATCACATAAAAGATGTGTAGCAGTAGTGTAGTTTAACCAATTAGTCTTAAACCAATGGATGCATATGAAATCCTTGTTATTATACAAGCTAATGCTAGATAGATACTTAAATGACAAAAAGATAGCTACGGTTACTTACTGTAGTTGATTTCTGACTAGAAATAAAGGCCAAATAAAGTAGCCACCATACAAATGAAACCTTTACATTGTCAAATTAAATACTTAAAGACCAATGGCACTTATGAAAAATTAACTGAATCAAAATGTTTTCACCCCTAAGGGTTGGTGTGTCAGCCACTTATATACACACTGACTGTAATGGTAGTTAAAAATTGTTATGGCATATTTTGAGCAACCACTAAGCAACTTTTCACTTTGACTGCCAGCCTCAAAGGTAAAATTTAAGAATATTCTATTCATTGTGAGACAGTGGGTTGAAAAGTGGAGTCTTGCCTCAACACAACCCCCCCATTCAATCACCCTCCCCCAGCCCGCTTCCTCCTCACAGATTGACATTATTTCGCATATTCAAATTGCCAGTGTTTGTTCTGGCCGTGGCTCTTGGCTCCCATTTCTCTCCAGTGTGGAAATTGATTTTAGTCAGCTGTCACAGCCAGCATTTTTCTGGAACCTTTGCAAAATATATATTTACAAAAAATGCTGTTTGGTTAGGAAAAATTTCATTAGCCCACGCACCATCCCGGGCCCTTTTTGGACAGCTATAAGAGTGATGAGCATAAGGCTATTTTGGGGAAATGGTGAAAGACAGGCCATCGTTGCCTCAGGATTGGGCCACATGTCTGGGAAAGTGTCCAGTCACAGCCAGGCCCAGTCCATCTTCAGCTGTTTACATATCTGTTTCCTCTTCCTCATTCACTCCCCATATCAATCTGTGATTATCAATAGCTGGGACCAAGTCCTAATCAAAACTGAAATGAGCATCAGGCAGAAATGTATGACCAACGGGAGACATATAAAATTGACAATTCTCATGGTCAAATATTTTTACAATGTGATTTTTCATGAAAGAACCCAATAAGTGCCCCTTAGAGAATCGCATGCCTTGTGCAAAGGGCAGAGTTAATGAAAAAGGAAAGACAGAGCCAATGATTGAATGAAATATAACAGAATGGAAATTAAAAGAGGTTCAAGGCATTGGTTGATAATGAAAGGAAGAGGGTAATGCTTCAGAGACACAGAAGCAAGCATCGCACAATCATACAATACAATTAGGATTAAAGGGGCCAGGCACAGATAACAGGAGATATGGATGAATTATCCCCCAAAAAGAGAAATGAGGCCTCTTCTCTGACCTTCATTAAAAGGTAGAAAGGCTGGCTCTGGGCCAGGATGACTTGCGGCACACTTTCAGCTTCCTGATAGGTAATTGTGACTCTGAGAGACTGCTAGATCTGCCTCTTGAGGAACCAGATGAAAAAAAGAGGATTGTAGAAAACAAATAAGTAAAATGCATTAATACAATTACACAAAATAGGTCTTTAAACAAGCCTGCAAAAACCACTAACACTAATCTAAAGTACAAGTTTGTCCACAACTGAAAGCCTTAAAGGACTAGCTCACCCAAAAATGAAAATAATTTACTCACCCTTACGCCATCCCAGATGTGTATGACTTTCTTTCATCTGCTAAACTCAAATTAAGGTTTTTAAAAGAATTGCTCAGCTCTTTTGGTCCATACAACGCAAGCGAATGGGTGCCGAAAAAGTCAGCATAAAAGTAATCTGTATGATGTCAGTGGTTAAATCCATGTCTTCAGAAGCTATATGATAGGTGTGGGTGAGAAACAGATCAATATTTAAACCCTTTTTGACTATAAATTATCCTCCCTGCGTAGTCAGTCTCCACTTTATCTTTCACTTTTACATTTTTCTTCTTGTGTTTTGGTAACTTACAATCTTCATCATATCACCCCCTATTGTGCAGAGAGAAGAATTTCTAGCAAAAAAGGACTTAAATATTGATCTGTTTCTCACCCACACCTATCATATCCCTTCTGAAAATATGGATTCAAACACTGGAGTCAAATTGATTACTTTTATAATGACTATATGTACTTTTTGGAGCGAACATTTTTTTGCAACCATACTTGTATTGTATGGACATACAGAGCTGAAATATTTTTGTAATTTGTGTTCTGCAGAAGAAAGTCATACACATCTGGGATGGCATGAGTGTTAGTAAATTATAAGATAATTTTCATTTATTGGTGAACTACCCCTTTAATAAACCCAGATGCTAACAAACTCAGAATATCTATTATTTCACAAATGAACTTCACACAAATTATGCCCTTCTTTTAGAGGCAGACACTTATAGTAACATACATAATTCAACAGAAGAACAAAATACAAAAAAGCATCTTGGGACCAGGTTTAGAACCAAGGTACACAGTGCAGTACTGTAAAAGGAAAGTACAAAGAAAACCAAAAAGGCAGTGATAAAAGAGATTCAATTAAAAGATCTGAATGCCTTTGAATGCAGATAAATTGATTTAGATGAAACTCAAATAATAAACATTGGCATCAAGTGTTGATTGGCACTTTTTATTGGGAGGGGGTTCTGTTATTGCATTGTGAGATATCAGTTCTCCTTTTCCCTTACACTTTTTGATTCTCAATAGAGCAGCAGTTCAAAAGACAATTCTATTTGGCTACCCATTAGAACTGCTCTCTGAAGCGCTTTTCAGATCGCTTGACTTTGAATCAGTTTAAAGTACTCCTGTGTGTTTTTTGGAGATGAAAACCACTGTTATGTTCCGAAACCTTGTTTATTAACTTTTTTTTCGGTGCCTTATGAGCCCAGTGAAAACATTGTTATTTCAGTTAACAGTATTCGCAGTCATGGCTGTCCCACATATATAGCACATCTTGAATATTATACATGCTGACCAACAGTTTTTGGCAGAATTTATAAATTTATCAAATGTGCTTAGTAACATCTAAAATTACTGGTTTTATTCAAAAAACGTAATATAATCTTACTAAATCAAGATGACAAATTAGGTTACACCAATGAAAGTATTTCCTTGAGGAAACAACTGCAGATTTCTTTTTTCAGTGTATTTTAAATGCCCCTAGTGGTGGCCAATAGTCATCCCTCTTCAATTCTATTGCCATAAGAGAGAAAAGTTTACTGTCCATATACATACACTGTGTATAATAGGGTAAAAACTAAGAAACTCACCAAATCTGCTGTCGTGCTGCCGCTGCTATGGAGAGAAAGACTGGCTAAGTGCTTGTCATTTATGTCTAAAATAGCTGCTCAAACAGTCTTTTCAAACACATGATAAAATAAATGTAACAGGCATTCAAATAATTTTTAGAATACAGGTTTACAGCACATATCTACACATTGGCATATGACAGCAGCAAAAATAATTTAGAAAAACAATCATCTTTCAAACTTAATGTTTTATTCACATGAAACAAATATTATGTTGACAGGCTCTGGACTCTGAAGTCTGCATTGCAATGTAAACAAACATGGCCATGGTCACAGCCTATCAATAATTACGTTTATCTCGATAATAATACAATCATTATATAAGTTATATAAATGCATATGTTTGACATATTTGAGGATCTAATAACACATTTTTTATGCAGTAAATAAGATGTTTTGTATAAAAACTAAGAATCTGAAATAAAGGATTGACATCAGTAATGCTTCATAGTTTTCTTTCTTTCTTTTTTTTTAATGATTCGTAGTCTTCCCTTTACCCCGATGACAAGTGTCACAGCATGCCACTTTTACCTCAGACTCGCAATGGCGCTTGTCACAGATTTTACACACACAAATTCTTTAGCTAATTGCATTTATTTACAGTTTTATTTACACAATTGCCACAGAAAAGATTTCTGCTTTTAAAAGAAAACAATTAACAGATGAGGAGATCAGAGAAATATTTTTTTTAATTCTGAAGATGTCTGCTTCATCACCTGCACACACCACACCAAAGGAGGTGGAGGAGGTAAGCTCTTCCTGCTGGAGAGCTACCAACAATTTTATCCCTCCTAGACATCAGTTGTTTGTTTGTTTTTTAACCCTCAAAGTCAGACCCCACCTGCATCTCCCACGGAGGTCTAGTGTTTGAAAATGTTTATAACAGAGGAGCTTGTTGAGGAGATCAGGAAACAAACCGCTACGCCGCAGAACAGCTGGAGAAAACACCACCTGGAGTGAAAGGAAAGCTGGCTTAGTAGGTTCTGACTAATGTAAATGAAATTGAGATTAATGTAATTGAGCTGATATTGTAGTTTTGTGTGATGTACACTGGATCCACCACTGACATCCACCACTATGAGGGACTTGGGATCCCTGGGTCCATTGTCATGTCCTTACTGGCCCCTTACTATTAATAGGGCACTCCACTGATTCCCTGCAATTCAGGATCAACCTGATGAAAGGGTTACTTGAGGAGCACAGTTCACCACGGTATAGGTGCAGTGGGGGCCGTCCTGCCTCAGACAAACCCCCGCGTCTGACAGCCAGGCATTTCCCTTCTGAAGTTCCTCAAACCAACTCCCAGGGCAGCAGGACCAGGCGGCACTGCAAGGTCTGTCTCTTCAGCACATGGAAGACAAAGGAGAGGTGCCTTACAAAATTCATATGTGTGCCGTGCAACACTCCCTTGTGTGTTACTCCATGCTTTGAGGAGTACCACACACTCAAACATTACTGAACCTATAAAAGGTTGTTTAAATGTTCTTTATCGTTAATATTTAATGTTTCATACTGCTTAGTATTATATGTATATTGTTTTTTTTTTAATGAAATTTGTAAGTAGTTCTTATTTGAAATTACCATGGTTTATGAAATTTGAGTTTTTTGTTTAACCATAACTGTAATAAAACTGGTTACATTTTATCATTATTCAATATGTCATTCATTATACCTCTTGATAAAGCAGAGCCAAGTAACATAGTACTTCACATCGTGTAGACTCAGGACATTTACAACTTACAAGTGAATAACACTCCTTTCAGCGTGTTTTTGTTCCATTTTTGTGGAAGGGTAGGCTGGCATTTCATTAGTTTATACCTGCAAAAAAAAACAGATTTCACTTTCTTTTTTTTTTTCTTTTTTTGTGTGTAACATGCACACTGAGTATTTGCAAGTGATTTGCAAATGATTATTTATATCGGATCCACCACAGACATTCACCATTATGAAGGGCTTGGGATCTCTATGTCTGTTGTAATGAACTTACCGACGCCTTATGTGAGGAAGGATACTGGTATACCAGTCCCACATTCTCCCAGCAATGTTACGGGGCCTGTGGGGGCAAACAGGATGAGAATGACCATGATCACCTGCAAAATGACCAAAGAGAAAGCAGAGTAGTAAAGTAGTAAGGTACTCACCAAGTACATGAGAGATGTGCAACACTCCCTTTTGTGTTAGCCCATGTTTTTGTGGAGTGCCACATCCTGAAACCTTATTGAGACTGCAAAAGATAAGGCAATGCTATTATTTATTCATATTATTTACTTACCATCATAATATTTTATTGTTATTGATCAATTTAATTAAAAAAAAAGTCATATTTAATTTAATGAAATCTTTTATGAAAATTCTTTACCATTATTATAATAACACTGAACTGACATATGTCTCTGACAAAGCAATGCTATATGATACTACCACTGAATTGACATGTCTCTGACAAAGCAATGCTGAATGATATTTTACATTACATAGGATTTTTCCCTTCATGGTGAAACATATGAGCAGTTAATTGTAAATAATGACAATGTCTGCCTTCATTGCTGTAATATTATGTTCAATACTATTATCAATACCAAAGCAATCCTACCGTAACTTTAGCTGAAAAATATATCCTATTAAAAATCCTAAAACAATAACTTTTCATCAAAGTGAGCATGAGTGAACACAACAAAATAAACAGTAATAAACGCTGCAATGTACTGAGCATTGCCAAATAGATTAAAAAGGCAGTGAAAAGGCATGATGGCATTGTACAGTATGACAAATCTAATGTCATAAAGAATTACAAGACTGTAGGAAAAACATATTTATGTCATGCGTCTATTATAGTCTATGCATGTTTTTCGGAGGTTTTGAAGTGAAAATGAAGCTTAACATTTACTCTAATGTGCGTCGGCTGTAAAACCAGTGGAATGCAAGGCTCAAGTAGTAAAAATAATGGCAACATAAACTGTGGGTTAGTATGTTTCTTATAGCTTATAGATATTTTAAATTTTTAGAGGTTTTGAATAGAAAATAAAGCTAAACGTGTCCTAGTTTACTCACCTACACTCCTCCTGGCGCGCCAGCTACGAAGTGTCACGTGACTACAAAATGCCTTGTGATTGTCTTGTTGCGTCAGGATGGAATTTAGACGGTTACATGTTGTTACATTTAATTTCAAGCACATAAAAAATAGGGGTGTAACGATGCATCGATCCAATAACTAACGATCCAATGTTATCGATACAACGCCTAAATATCGATATAGACAATTTTTTTAAGATGCACCTTTATTTTAATACTCTCATGTCAGCCACGTCCGTACGCATTTCCTGTCAGGCGATGAAGCAACTTTATTAATTTCATTTCACTTTATGAGTGCTAAATAAGCTTTTCATGTGAAACTACGATGTGCGCAGGGTCTGTGAAGCCAAAATGGGCTCTGCTATCCGTGCGCGCGCGTCAACCGTGCTTCCCGCGGAACTCGAGCTCCAGACCAGTGACAGGATCAGTGCGCGCGCGTCAACCGGGCGCTCTTTAAAATGCGAGCCCTCGTGACAAACGCAGAGCGGCTTACATGCGCGATTAATTCGGGCTTCTATCGATATCGTTTCGCATGCGACCCATTTAAAATTTACATGAGAATTTGCTATTTAAAAGTACCATGGAGCAGTTCAACCATCATGTGAAACGTCTTGACAATGAGGGAAAGAGAAATCACCTGCTGCCCAGCACTAACATCAGTTATAAGACTTTACACATCTACACATCAACACACTAACTTACATTTATCCCAGTTAACTTTAACAGAATTTTTTATAACAACGGTGGAAGTTGTAGTGATGGGAAGATCGGATCATTTTACTGACATTTTACTGATCATTTTATGTTACATTTTCAATAGCCAAATCCCCCCAACACGTCTACTTACGCAATCTTTGATTATAGTCCTAATAAGGAAAAACTGATAATGCAGCCAAAGACAAATTATGAGAAACAGAAAGATTAGTTCACCTCTGGAATCTTCTTATCCGAGTCCTTCGTCCTTTTGTCACTGGCTGTCACGTGACCAAATAAAGAACGACTCGGACCAGAAGACTCGAGAGGTGAACTAATCATTTCTGTTTCCTGTGTGTGCAATGCAGGGTATACGGCTGTCACGTGACAAAAGAACGAACGACTCGGACCAGAAGACTCGAGAGGTGAACTAATCATTTCTGTTTCCTGTACAGCGCCTATGCGGTTTTCATGTAACAAACGGAGGTTGCGCCAATACACATGCGCGGCCAACACAAAACGAACGAATCACTCTCTGAGACTACTCGTTCTTCTAAGTCACATAAAAGATTCGAATGAATCGTTCATTAACGATCCATCACTAAGAAGTTAAAGCCAAGAAAACCGCAGATAGCACAGATAGTTGGAAACAAGTCATGGGTATGTAAGTACTTTGAATTGGATTAAACTGAAAAATAAGCTGCAATCAAACAATTGATGATCACTTGTGTGTGATGTTATTTTTTATATTATTATCTGAATAATTTTTTTCAACATCTGAAGTACCTTATTTTGTTGTGGATGTCCCAATGTGGATACTAAATTTGCTCTTTTCAGAGAGCTCAATAAAATATTCAGATTATATTTTGGTTGCATTTGAGGGTAATTTTTTTTTTTTTATTATTGATTGTGTAAATTAGGCACATAATATCGGAATATCGGTCGCAGGGCCCTGAATCGAATCAAATCGAAATCGTATTGTGGCAGACTTTGAAGTATCGGCAAATATCGGATCGCAGGCTAAGAGAATCAATATAAGATCGTATTGTGATGAAATGTCCGATTTACACCCCTAATAAAAAACTCACGTGTGACAGTCAGAAAAATGGAACGTACGTGCGAAAGGGTTAAGTGTTATATTTTATTCTGTGTTTCTTTCTATTCTCTATTCGCCGAAGCATATTATAGCATGAAATTGCTTCCGCAAATTGACTGTCGTCACTTTGCGCGAAGCTGCTTTCGCACACCGATCGCTTAGGTGCCATATACATGTGAAACGGTTCCCTACAGCTGTTCATATGTTCTCCTATCTAAACTTCCCAAGCCTGCCTCTGTGAACGGGCACTGCTCCGGCATCATGCCACTTGAGCTCTATCACAGTTTTATTTGAACACGAAGGAAATAAAAGATTAGCTATTTAATTCAAGCATCATTGCAACGCTCCCCAGCATTTCAATCTGGTTCTTCCGCACAGGTGATTCCTGTCAGCCTCATTACCATAACGAGCGCAGCTCGTTTAGGGTGTGCTCCATTCAGTGATTCCGTTTCTTCCAACATGACTATCATGATAGTTCTCCCTTCAAAGTGTCCTTCGGAGTGTGATTTATTCCATTCGGAACACAGAGGCATTATGCAACAAGCGAACTCCTTCCAAACGACCGCTACTTCATTACATACTCGCTGCCGCAGCAGCTCCCATGAAGCAAGCGTTTCTGCAAACTTCTACTCATCTCTAGACCATAACATGACTTCCATTTCCTGATTTTTCTCTCCTCTCCACATCCTCTTTCACCTCAATCAATCCAAAAACCTCCATCCAGGGACCATCAAAGGTTACCTAAGCAGCATCCATTTCTTCTATAAATTAATTTTCAGCAAAAACTCCTCCACAATAAGCCACCCCAGATCTCACTTCTCATTAAAAGTATCCACAAATCCTTACCCACCAGAACCGATACCAGGCTTCCCCTCACCATCGATCTGCTAATCCGATGTTTTAATACTCTCCGCCAGGGCTAAAAATCTCCAAACACCTCAAAAACACCAGATGCAATGTTCATCCTCGCCTTCTTCGGCTTCCTTCGTTGTTCAGAACTCACTACCATGGCTAAATTCGACCCAAGAATCTATACCACCATTTGGGCCTCTATATCATAGACATCGAGACAATCAGATACCTTATCAAACAAAGCAAATCAGATCAGACCAAAAAGGGCATTATATTTTCATTTTCAATCTGCCAGCTCCCAAACAGCCCTTTCAATCATTTGCACACTATCTCCATTACAGAGGTTCCCTAACCAGAACCCCTCTCGATCCACTTTTCGTAGACGACAAAAAAAAAAAAAAAAAAAAAAAAAAAGCAGTTTCCCAATTCTGGTTCCAAAAACACCTCAAATCCATCCTGCTCAATTCCGGCATCTCAGATAAACTATACTCAAGCCATTCCTTTCGCATCGGTGCCGCAACCACAGCAGCCCACAAAGGCCTGCCCAAGCACCAAATAAGATTACTGGGCTGCTGGTCATCCGACGCATATCTCAGCTACATCCGCACCAACCGTCTCCATATCAGGAAAGCACAAGAAGCCCTAATTAACTAATCACAACTTTCACAATCGGGGTCAGGGTGACGCTTGCTTCATCCTCGTCTGTTCAATAGGCTGGCCCCACCGCTTAGACCCTGCGGGGGCCCTTCCAGCCAGTCCGGGAGCCCCCTGTCTCAAATTGCTGTACGGGCACGCCTCAAACACTCAAGGGCTCTCCCGTTCGAACCGCAGCAGGGTGTTCTCCTGTTCAAATGCAGTGCGAGCTAACTCACGTTTATTTGTATAGTGGGCTCCCCCGTTCTAAGCGCAGCGAGGACTCCCCCGTTCGAATGCCATGAGAGGCCCAATTGTCAGGAGGAGAGGCTTAGGTTGTTTCCGAGCGCCTAGGATTCACACTTATACTCGGGCGATCTGCCCGAGCGGCTTGGATTCACGTCTCCTCTCGGGCATGGCAGACTCCTCTAGCGCAATCTATCAAGGGCTCTCCCTTTCAAACCGCAGCGAGGGTTCTCCCGTCTGAATGCAGAGTGAGCTATTCATGTTTATTTGTATCGTGGGCTCTCCCGTTCGAAGCTCAGGAGGAATCTCCTGGTCGAATTTAGCGAGGGCCCCTGTTCGATCACAGGTTGGGCTCACCTGCTCGAGTGGCTGCTGTGCTCTTTCCCTCGGGGTTCGCCCGTTCGCTGCATGGGCCCATCCGTCAAACCCACCAAGCCTGGAGGGAGACTTAAAGTCAGTCGAGGTGTCTAGGATTCACGCCTCTGTCTGGGGCGACCCTGCCCTAGCATTGTTAACCTGGGGTACATGTCCAATGGAAATTATCATACAGAATGTGGCAAATCCATGGCAGTCCATTTATGAGGCTTCCTTTTTGCATTTAATGGACTTCCGTTGCACTGTATTCTTGCTGTATGTTTCTCTAAGACTGTATTCATGCTGTTTGTATGATTCTCCCATTCGGGAGTAACGATCCCTCTAGCGCTTTTCAGCTCTCGCAGAGCTCATTTCCATGCGGCTGCAACTGCCACTCTTCAGTGCTTCAGCATATTTTTATTATCCATCTCTACCTATTCTACACCCAGTTTCCTATTCCCCGAGCGGACCCGAGTGCGAGGCTGCCTCCACTAGCGGCCCTCACTCGTTCTATCATATTTTGGCACCTCTGCCCACCTCACACATGGCCCCCCATCCCTCAAATTAATTTCATCATTTCACACTCCTTTTTTGGGGGGTATAAGAAGCATCATAAAATAATTCGTCTCGTATCAAATACAAAGGCACCATAGACAACAGCTCACTGTCCCGTTTTCTGGCACCTTTTGGGGGGTATTCAAGCTCAGGTTGAGTCTCGAGCCTCGAGCCCCTTTCGGCCAGGACAGCGAGCCACACGTTTACACTATCCTCAGTGCAGGATTACATTTAATTGCGAATTACTGAAATGGAGTTTCATTTAACAATGTTCTGGAGGAGCAAGTCATTTAATCAGACCAATCACACTGCTAGAGTAAAAATATATAAACAGCTGCTTACCTCTACGTGGCATCGGGTGGGGGGACTGAATCTCGGGTCGAGCCTCAAGCCCTTTTCGCCCAGGACAGCGAGCCACACGTTTACACTATCCTCAATACAGGATTACATTTACTTGCGAACTACTGAAAGAAAAACTTTTAAACACAGCAAATAATTATACTGGTGCATGTGACATTTAGTGACTCAACATACGCTAAACATTCAAATCCATTTTAAATCATTGCACACCTCCCTCTCTCTCTCTTCCTTTCTCTCTCCTTCTCTCTCTTCCACCCTTTTGAATATAATGGCCATTGTAGGCTCTCAAACAAAAGGGCTTTATCAGAGACTCCTAATGTCACCCCCACCACACCTCCACAGACCTCTCTCATGGCCACCAATTCCTTCCTCTCTTTTCTCATTCATTTATTCCACTGTATGTGGAAATAGGCTGGCCAACAATTAATTTCAGAGTGAATTCAGGCAGGATCTATTACCCCTTCTCTGCCTCCATTGCTCTAATGGAAATCTATTTCACTTCTCTTTTGTGTCCAATATAATTTAATGACCATTTTATTAATGGCCTGAAATAATTATGGAAGCCTTTTGTGATTTTTGAGTGTGTTTCATTTAATTGTGCAATAAATGTCTAATCAGGCCTCCCATCTGAAGCCATTATGGCATTAAAATTAACAATTACTCCATGAATGCACCGAGGTCTATAGAAATCGCTGTTGATAACAAGACACACATACATCATTCATGAGAATTTTTTTTTTTATTAGCAAAGGAAAGTGAGAGATATGAGAACGGGTGGGAGAGAAAAAGAAAGAGAGAGAAGTGAAAGAAGAAAAGGAATAGAAGAAGGAAGCACAGTCTCTTGATTCCTTTCAAAAGAGGGGATGGCCAAAAGATAGGGCATTCTAAAACTGTGTCACCCACTCAAGTTCTTTTCTTCCCCGGTCTCTCTCTATCTCTCTTTAATTTGCCTCACTCTTTATTTTTTCGAGTGACAGATTTCTCTGGGAATGGAAATGTATTAACCGTTAACATGAGTGATAAAATATCTATCAGTCCTTTGTGCCTCTTGCCCAGTGTGCAGTCCTGAGCTGTGTGGCACCCATTTTGCCAGTATGGGTGACCAAAGGCAATTAAGAAGGCATTGCTCTTCTTTCTGTCTATCTTTCTTTCTCTCTCTCTCTCTCTCTCTCTCTCTCTCTCTCTCTATCTATCTATCTCTGCCCCACAGTCACTCTCTTTCAACTCAAATGGGGCAGCTGCTCAACGCACCAGCAAGAATTGTTTTCTTAGTTGCCAAGTATCCAAATTTCATGGTTTGAAGGAACTCCATCTGCCAGTAAAAAGCCTTGTCAGTTCCTCCTTGTCACTTCCCAGTTAATATTCTACAATTGGTTTTGGTGCATCTACTTTATTGGCGGCTGGGTTTGTTTCCCACTCCAGCACCAATCTGCATATGGCCTCAAAAGACTGTAGATTGTTTTGAAGTGACTGCTGTCTGCCAGTCTGGCCAGTGATGGATGCGGTTGGACGTGCTGTATGGAGAGAGGTGTTTGGCCCATTTCAACCTCTGTGTGTTGAAGATGTCTGCTATCAACAGGCCAATTCTTACACACCAAGGGTTATGATTTAGTCACTGATGATGAATACAAACTAATAGGTGAGATTTCAACTGTAAAAATAAATAAGTGAAAGTAAAAAGTAATATGTAAGTGGTCTTCTTGAGTCCCTGAGAAACCTTCACAAGGTTTATCATCTGATGAGCTGACTCACACACAAAGAATTGTTATTGTTTGCATATTATTTTATATATCAGCTAAGAGAATAATTTGCCTTTGAACCTCTCTGAGTTGAAGGAAATGCTGTTCCTCACAGCCAGCACAGATTTCATCAATCGAACTCTGAATGATATCTACCAAGCCATTACTGTTTCCTTCCTTTAAACTTATTCTACCAAATTTAATAATCTATTTAACTGATGTGCAAATTAACCTTGGCATTCATACAAAACCACTTTTATAAGTCACACCACGCACGTTTTCATCTCTTCTTCCAGCCAATTTAATTCCAGGCTCCAGATTTCATGGTCAATTTTATTTTGCTCACTCTCAAGGAGTCCGTCATCAATTCTTCACAACTTTTCATGTCTCCCTTTCTCTTCAGATTTACTGCGAAATTGCCTATTCAGGCTGCTAAATAAGTGTGACCGCTGTAAATTTGCTGCGACACCCCGTGCTTTTGAATATGCATTTGGTGTGCTGACCTCCAGCAGTAATTAGTTTTAGTCTTTGTTTATCCTTTACACAAATCACACAGCCTCCTTTCTCACATGCCTTCATGTGCATCCCTCCTTCTACTGCCTCTCTCTACAGAGCTCAATCCATACGCAGACAGAAATATCACAGAAATCACAAGAAATTGACCTCTGCCATCAGATCAAACCAAGCTGTATTTAATCCATACAGTAACGTCATACAAACAGCATGAATACAGTCTTGGAGAAACATACAGCAAGAATACAGCGCAACGGAAGTCCATTAAATGCAAAAAGGAAGCCTCATAAATGGACTGCCATGGATTTGCCACATTCTGTATGATAATTTCCATTGGACATGTACCCCAGGTTAACAGTGCTATGACCCTCATCTTCAAATGGGATGGGACCTTTTCAGACACCCAAGCAAAGAGACTGCAAGAGATTTAGAGATTCCCTTTGACAGGGGTCGGCAACCTTTTTGACATGGAGTGACATTTTTTATTTTCCTGGTCAATGGCTGTGCTGACACTCCCCAACACAACTTATTGCTTCAGCCGATCTAATTAACAACAGCTGTGCCAATCATCACTGAGGTGCTCAACAGCATGGGTTGGTTGATGAAGGGAGAGATGGCAGATATAAGCTGGGAGGAAAGTTATCACAGGAAGACTCTCTTTTCTCCTGCTCCAGACCTTGTGTTGTTTTAATGTTGTACGCTATTTTGTTGTGAGGGTGGAACCAAACGTTGAATGGAAGACTGTAATTAGATGTTTGTCACATCTTCGTCTACTCCTGTAAAGTTTTCTTTTTGTTTCCTAAAAGCTTTTTCCCTTTACTGGGTGTTATTGTTAGCTTACTAACTATTAAACATTTAAGGTTTTTTTTTTTTTTTGTAAGCTGTAGGGACGATGTTAATATTCACTGTTTTCTCCTGATTTGATGCTAGTCAGGGAGTCAAGGTAAGAGTTTTGTTGTTTATTTATCTTTTATTTTAAAAGGTTAGTTACTGCTCCCTCTTGTAGCAAGTAAATCTTTTGTTTGTTATTTTGGCCTGGCCTCCTCCTAAAGATTGTTGCTTCCCTACATTCCTTCAGAATAAAATTAGTTGTTTTTGATACCTCCATGTGGGGGTCTGTGTGCAGTGCTGGGTTAGGAGAAGAGACATTCCTCGTTCTTGCACTTTTGTTACTGCTTCCCCAACCCTAGACTGGAGTGGAACGTGACAATCATACTACACCATGTGTCTCATTGACTTCTCTTCATACGCATGCTAAGACGGGAGAGCAGGTACGTAAGCATATAAGTAGAAGTTTAATCTTTTGCTGCATACCAAGTTCAATTTTGTCTAATTTTTTTAATTTGTCATTTAGAATTTGCTTTGTATTAAAAACAGAAGCCCTAGACTAGAGTGTGACATCTTGACCTGTTGGCCAAAAATAATTTTGCATGCTTAATGTCTTGTGTTGACCACACCTTTAAGCCTAAAGTATACTTTGGTCATATACGGATGCTAGTCATCTGTGTACAGGATGAGTGATGCAAATCTCCTCATCAGCAGAGTGCATGAGCACTGTACGCATGTGGACCGATTTTTCTAACTGCACATACACTGAACATACGCCTGGAATTATTTGCACTTTAGTGGCTCCCCAAGGTGGCAACACTAACAACTGAGCTGTTGCTTTCACAAAGAAGTGCTTGAAGAAGATGTAATGACCACTAAACATCAGAAGATAAAGGTAGAAACAACAAAAGTGGATGTACACGCCAATAGCGTGTGTTGAGGAGGTTGGGAGATACCTGCATTTGTAAATCTCGAGTCTGAAGGAATTTAAAGACATCTTTATGGGTCTAAACTCCTGAAGAGGATTAGTCCGGTATCTCGTAGCAGTCATAGCGCGTATGCGCCAACCACCTGTGTATGCGTGCACAGTCAAATGAAGTATACTTTGAAAGGCTAGCGCTCGACTGTACGCAGATGCTAAGCATTCGCGTCAAAACCTAAATATATTTTGGGCTTTAGGCTTAAAAGGATAGTGCACCAAAGAATGACAATACTGTCATAATTTACTCACCCTCATTTTGATTCAAACCCTTATTACTTACTTTTTTCCGTGGAACACAAAAGGTGATGTAAGGCAGAATGTTAGCCATTCACTTTCATTCTATGAAATGAGTGGTAACCTAACAGTTTATCAACTCCACTATTACCGAAGAAGGCCGAAGAACACAATAGAGAACATTATATGATCCTTTTTGGTAGAGGAAAAAAGAAGGGATCCCCTGGCTCTGGGATTACCCTATTATAGCAAAGAGATGTTCTGCTAAGCCCTAACCCCCCCCCCCCCCCCCACACACACACACATACATTCCTGTTCTATGGGCTATTTGCTTCCAAACATTTCTTGACATAGGAGGGTTTACCAAAATCTACATAATCCCCTCTCCCATCACAATTAAAGATATCACTGAACAATGAAATTGTTTCCTCTCTGCCTTGTTTCATCTTCCTTCTGAGAGGTTATGAGTATAGGGCAGTTCTCTTTTCTGATGAAGGTGTCTTGCAACAGGATAAAGCAAGAATGGGTAACACAATGGACAATGAACTTGCTGCTTGAACATGGAGGCATGCACTTTGGGTGATCAGAGGTCTGGCACTGAAGCATTATCATTTCAGTTTAACTCTTCCAACTGTCTCATAATGATAATTTGTCTGTCACCACTGCAGATTAAGCCTTGTCTTATCAGTTAGCCTGTCAGATTACTGATTTGTTTGAAGGTGTAGCCCTCAGTGAGTTTCTGAACAGAGGTCAAATAAATTTAAGGGGAAAAGACAAACCATTCCTGCCTGTTGACCCCTGTGATTAGCAGACTATGAAGTCAAACAACACTGACTGGTGACTCGTGACCTTGATAAGGAAGGGGGCGCTAAACCCCACAGGTCTCTTAAGCTTGTGTTTTCACTGGTTAGGAGAGAGTACGGGCTTAACATATAATTAATGCCTAATAAAGCTCTGATTGTTTGTCAACACTTTTTTTTTTTTTTTCTCCCACGCTCTTGTTTTCCTGGCCTAGAAATCTGCAGTCAGCCTGCAGGCAGTGTGTACTATGATATCATCTTAAGCTACTTGTTCTAATACCTTAGTATGGCCAGGCCAACACTAACTGCTTTCTCATTTACACATCCTGATAAATGCACAAGGTCTAATCTACTGGCAGTTAGGCTTGGAGGAGGATGGCACAGGGCACAAATGTCAGTCTTTAAGCTAGGCTCTTGTCAGTAAATTACTTCTTTATTAGTATCCCTTTAAAGGCCTCTACATATTTCCTACAAAATCGAAGAATGTCTGGGTATGACGTTATTTAGAACAAAATCTGGCCAAAAAAGTTTGTGTTCGTTTCGGTGGTTCGTAACAGCTCGCTGGGGTGAACATTTAGGAAAAAATCTTACCGGCTCCAAAGCACCTACTTATTGTCAATGGTCCACGTCATTGGTAGGTGTGACCTAGAGCTCCACCTACCTTGAGGCCAACATCTCATTCTGTTTATGTCTTTCAGTCAGTCAAAATCAGTCAACAGGATCACATCGGTGTGTAAGAGTTATTAGCGAGCTGGTGTGAATTTATCTACATCTGTATGATCGTTCGCTTAGAGACAGTTTCTGAGATTTTTGTTTTTGTTTGTTTAATTGGTCTACTAAAGGAATCAAATCTTCTCAAATACTCTCAAGTGCCCATTCACTCATGTGCCATTTGCAGCAAAAGCTATTCACACATCTGTATGAAGTAAGATATGCCGCTATCATCATTGTTTTATCTTTGTTCTGCAAATTAACACTTTTATACACTCATATTTGCAGTAGAATCAGTATCATCATAAATCACAATAACAGAGTTTACCTGGCACCCATTATGGCCGCATTTAGCGTGTTAGCACATTAGCGTCATGAATTCATAATGTAAACAAGACAAATTAAACTTTTTCTTTTGCATATATGTTACTTTTAAATCATCATCGAGTGGTTTAAAAATGTTCATATGAATTCTACTCCTAGAATGAGGCATAAAGTCATTGATAACACATTTTAATGTCACATCAGTTAGGTTTTACTGAGCATCCTCATATTTAAATGTACTTCATTCTAGCGATGTGGTGGGTGTCTGAATGTTCAGAAAAAGTAAACTGTTGCTCTGCCGTATAGAACTACTTTTTTTATTCCTGAACGAAGAAAGAATAGGAACTTCCTGGAAGTATATCGGGGCCTTTAGTCACCTCTCACACATTCAGTATAGGAAGAAGCAGTGTAAAGAGTTTCAATGGACAATAAAGCCTCAACAAATGGCAGCACCAAGCCTGTCCTTAAAGAGCCTATGGAAGCCTGTTGAAGTGTAAGAAAGCTATTTGTTTGGTGTTGTGTGCACAATCAGTCATATGCAACTAAATCAAAATGATGAACATAACTCAGAGCTTTGAATAGTCAAAAAACAAAAATAAAAAAAAAATAAAAAAAGCATTAATTACTAGAAAAATAATAAATAAAATGAATCACTTACTCAAGCTCATTAAAGCTAATGCTATCCACTTTATTTTAATTTCTAGCTTGAGAAAGACAAAAGAGGGACAATATCCTATTAAATGCTGTTTTCTCATTCTATTCATTTGAACTAGTACTAGTGTGGCAGTGTGCCCTGGATTAAAGTCTGATAGCACTCCAACAGCTTCTCATTGAAGGCTTGAGAAAGTACATTTGGAGAAGTAAGGGGAAGAAAAAGAGAGGAAATAGCTGAAGCAATGGCAATTGTCAGAGAGAGAAGAGAAAAGAGCATCTCTAGCTTTGTAATGTACTGTCTAGAATGTGTGTGGATGTGCAGAGGATGATTTAGAAGGCAGATGGTGTGTGTGCTTGTTGTGTGGTGATGATGGGCTCCCCCTAACTCCAGAATGCAGATAGAAACCACCAGGGGTAGTTGCAGGGAGCAGGTATTTGTGATTTATGGCTAGCAGTGGGCTGATAAGGAGACTCCCTTCATTTAAGGCCTTATCGCTTGCACTAAAGAAAGGCTACAATTTGCCACGTTCTGTAAAGCCCCAGATGCAACTAATCTCTTCAACCTTGCAGACAATCTGCCTCGGTAAAAACTATAGATCATTCACATGTCTAAGTGATCTGGGCCATCGCTCTCTGTGCAGCACAAAACCTGCACCACCCGGGAAGCGAAGACACAAACTCAAACGAACATTCACACACACACACACAGAGTCAGTAAAAAAAAAAAAAAAGTGCAAATAGGCAGGCGTATGACACGATTAAAGCAGAAGACACCCAAACAACTGATATATAAATTTAGCTAAACAGCTGTTCGGACCATTTTAATATATCCTGCTCTATATTGTCATTGTACTAGTTAGTTAACAATAGGAAGGCATCGCTCAATCAATTTGTGAGCCAATTAATCAATAATGCTTGGTTAACTCTATTTGGCATTTCAAATTGCCTTAATTTGGTCTTTAAATGTGCAATAACACAAATGTTGCAAAACACTCCCACGGCAAAATCGTAAGGATTTGTACAATTTGGCTAAATCATATATAATCAAATGACTTGTGTCATACGAATTCATACAACTTTTACAACAGCTAATCACATCACTCTCCATCATTTCCTTCTAAAACATGACAATTACTCGCTACTGTCACACACAACAAACACTTTATGCTTTCTATCATGCTTACACACTACTGTATGGTTTGGTTTACATGAGTTTGGGTTGGGGCATAACATTAACAAGCACGTGCTCAACACCTCACAAGTGGAGCTTTCGCTTATGCATTACACCTACAAGCATTTGCAAGTGATCAATTCTTACGAATAAAAAAAAAAAAAATGAAATCGTACGACATCATACAATTAGACACCTCGTAAAATCCATTTGACTTTTCATGAGATCGGGTTGAATGTTCTTTATACTGTATTCAGCTACAGTCATTTTCTCCGAAAGAAATTAATATAAAGCACAACAAACTTTAAGAAAGGCTTTTTTGTTTAACAAAATAGAATGTCATTCAAAAGTTTAAGAAAGTTTTACAAATCATCTAATAGGCCTTTAAGGACCTTTCCAATTATTAATGGTATTTTTAAAATTCCATAAGCATTTTAATTTTAAGACATTAAAGCCTTTAAACAAAACAGTAAGTGCAGTCAATTATTGTCACAAACAGAGCCACAAAATATAACACAAAACATAATTTGCATGATCATGATGCAAATAGTCTTATCTACTATATACATATAAAGGCCAACTGTATGACTCATAATCAATACTGATCACAAATGTAACTTAACGTTGGTGCTTAGGAGCTCTATTGAATTCTGTCTGTCTTTTTTCTTCATGTGGACTGTTTGCATTCACTCCATATCTGTTTCTTTTTAACCCTTGTGCGACCTTTGGGACATTTTTGTCTTTCATTTTGTGTTAATGCCAACGGCATAAATTTGGCCAAAGGTGTGTATTTTTGGGGGAATTTTGTTATTTCAATCTCAGTTCCTATAATACATCTATAATATACTGTGTACACAAAATAGTTACACTCAGGACCCATTGAAACCCGTTGTCCCCATTGAAACCCATTAAAACTGCAATATTTGATCCCAATGCCATTAAAGCATAATATCATGAATTCTATGATATTATGATTTCATTCCGGAGCCCTGGCTTCAAAATTTACATTTTTTTTTTAAATATTTTCCACCAGATGCCGCCATTTTTCTCATGTTAAGCCTATGGAGCAAATACATGCTTTTTCCAATTTTCTGTATTATAGAGCACTGCAGGCCAATTGAATAAATGATGCAGCTAAAATTGTGTGGGTGTGTTGGTATGAATGTCAGAGTGTGTTTTGTATGAGTGTATTGAGAAATTTGTGTGTGTGTGTGTGTGTGTGTGTGTGTGTGTGTAAAAACAGCAGTGGCATTACGTAAACAAACTGGCATTTAAAGGGTTAAAATCCTGAAAATGAATGAATATTTGGTAGTTATGATCAGGACTGATGTTGGTTAAAAAAAAATCTAAGTCAGTGAAAGTGGAAAATAATAATATATATAATATTTTTATGGCAGTTTTTTGACAGACATTTTTGTCCTCTAAGGACCTCTGAATAGCTTTTTTTTTTTTTTTTATTGACGCACAAGCATTAAGTTGGAACATCAACAACCTAATGCATAGAAAATAAACAAATGCCCTTGCAAGGTTCATATGACCAATAGAGATATATTGAGTGGCCAATGTCAATTTTTACATATTGTAAAATCTCTCAATAAAATCATTCAAAACCACACATTTTAATTTTTTTTAAATATCAGTCCCAAAGAACAAAATATCTGTTTAATCATCTTTTTCTAAAATTTTTAAACCACTCACAATTAGGTTACACTTTTAGAAAACCTCAAAACACAATAATGAGGTTTGACTTGAGGTAACACAATCCAAAGTACTGCATATTCTCTCGGTGTTATTTAGCACAGAATAACTTATAACCACTGTTGGTGTAGTACTTGGTTATAAGCATTTTAACTCGTTAGTCTTGTATTAGGCTTAGTTTGTGCACAGATGAAATTCCACGAGCATATTTTTTCATATATTTTCTTCATTTTTTTAAATTTTTTTTATATTATTTTTTGTGCTAATTTTTATGTTGCTTGGGTAGTCTTGAAGAGCCAGACTTATTACTCTCTGCATAAAGTCTGGTGCCCTTTGCAGCTTATTTTGGCTAAGAACTCCCTGAGGTTGCAAAATATTTTAGGCAATCTATGATTTTCCCAATGCTTTCAGGTTTTGTGCACAAAATGCATCAGATGGTCAGTGATCAGACTGTGGGCATTCTGGGTGTGCTGACTGAGGCTGAGACTAGTTTTGGGTGAGACTGAAGGTAGGCGCTGTCTTATTACAGTGACAGATATAGAAAAGGAAACATTTTCTTCTTTTCCTTTAACAACTCCTCTCTCTCTGTAACTGGCAACACAATATTTCAGATGGGTGCTGTGGGGTATAGATGCATATCATTCAATTCCATTTGTAAACATACTTCAAAATATTTACTTGTCTCAGTATGATCATCCTGATTGTGATGTATGATATCATGAGAAAAACCTTGTTTAAAAGGTTGACTATAATTATTTACAGGCCTACTAGGGTTGTGAATCGATGAAAAAACTTTAATCAAAGTGTTCTGTGATTAATCATGATTAATCATGGTACATTAAAACAAACATCAAAATATAATCATACATATATTTACTTTATACTTTGTCTCAAAGAACTTGCAAGAAATTGGTTAGTCATTATTTATTTTAATTCTTTAAAAAAATGTGTCTAACAAATTCTATCTGCAATTTCTTTTCATATTTAGAGGAAAAATCTTTGATACAAGTATATATACATACCATAAAATCAGCTGACATGCTGCAAATAAAAGTTGGGCAAAATCTTCTGACGTTTTTCAGTAGACTTTTTAATAATAGGTTCAAATACAGATTCGATTCATATTAAGCACAATTGGCAAGATAAACTTAAAGGAATGTTCTGGGTTCAGTACAAGTTGGGCTCAATCGACAGCATTTGTGGCATAATGTTGATTACCACAAAAATTTATTTTGACTCGCTCCTGCTTTTCTTAAAAAAAAAAAAAAAAAAAAAAAAAGCAAAAAAAGCAAAATCGAGGTTACAGTGAGGCACTTACAATGGAAGTGAATGTGTCCAATTTTGTTCAAGGGTTTAAACACAGAAATGTGAGGTTTATAATTTTATAAAAGCACTTGCATTAATTCTTCTGTGAAAACTTGTATTATTTGAGCTTTAAAGTTGTTTAAATTGTCATTTTTACAGTCATTTTAGGGTTTTAGAGTTTGTTACATCGTCCTGGTAACGAAGTTGTAGAATTGGCTATAACTTTACACAGAAAAGGTTTGTAAGTGATTTTATCGAACTAAAATCATGATTATGTGCATATCCTTTATGTTTTGTGGCTATACTTTTGAAACAGTGAGTATTTTAACGTTCAAAAATTGGCCCCCATTCACTTCCATAAGTGCCTCACTGTTACCCAGATTTTTTGCTTTTTTTTAAAAAAAAAAAAAAGGAGGAACGAATCAAACTTAATCTTTGTGGTAATCAACATTATGCCACAATTGCTGTCAATTGATCTTAACTTGTACTGAACCTGGAACGTTCCTTTAAGTGTACATTGTCATTGCAATATTATAATCTATACATACAGATATAAACCAAACTGAATGCTGAAGTTTAATATGCTGAAGTTTAAAATCTCTAAACTATTATTTTATTTTATATTACTGATGATCAGTCTCTATCATGCACACTCTGGGTCACACTCTGATGACAGTGAGTGAGCGTTTTCTGGCGATGTGAAGAGATACGGCAGCTTGCCCGTTTCTCTTCCACACCTGGCTTACCGCTTGCATGTAAAGTCTCCATTCTCCATACTGTAAATCCACTCCTGTATTTATTATACCTGGGACATGCGTTGTATGTAATGAATAAGCGTGCATTGCTCCACACAATCAGTTTCTTTGTTAGGATGTGCATTAGAGTCCAGCGTGTACCTCCTGGAAATTTATATATGCCAAAATTAGCTACAGCAATTGGTGAAAAACATTAGAAAAGTTTCAGGAAGTAAAAAAAAACACACACACAAAAAACAATAATGCATTATTTCTTATTAATTCTGTATTAAGTATATTTTAAATGCATTTAACAGTCAACTAATAATCATAGAAATTAACACGTTAAATTTCCCAGCCCTCATTAATACTATATTTATTAATACATCTGTGAAGAAACTAAGATGTTTAACTGGTCTAAACAATCAGCTTGGTGCTGAAAATATGACCACAGCCACTTCACTGTTCAAAAAGGAAGAAAAATCTGCATGTGATGTTTTTATAGTAGATATTCTAGTAATATGCACTCCATGTCTTAACAAGTCTAATTAGTCTATGACAGGCAGCAGTGTATTTTCCCTTTCTTAAGTATTTATGGAAGCCAGTGATTTGACAAATGGAATTTTTCAGCTCTGCAGAACCTTGAATCACACACAAACATGTGGGCACACACGCACACACCTTCCTCTAGCTGATAATCCTGTTTATGTCTGCCTTATGGAGTCCAGGTGCAAGACATCACAATAACTAAATGCTTTCCGACACACACCTATTTACACAAACAGAAAACACAATATTTCACATTATTGCGACATTCTAGACAAAACAAGTGTTACAAAAAAAGCTAAACAAAGTTGTGACAGTGGAATAAGAAACATTTTCTTTCTCATGTGCACACACACAGGGACTATGCTTGATCTGTTTTCTCTGCTTTGTCAGCAGGGATGCGGAGTAACGGAATACATGTAACGGGATTACTTATTTAAAATACAAAATATAAGTAACTTTATTCCACTACAGATATAATTTAAATCATTGGTAATTAGAATACAGTTACATTCAAAAAGTATTTTGATTACTGAAGAGATTACTTTGCATTTTATTGTCATTTGTTTCATTTAATATTTAGTCCCTTCAGATGGAAAACATTTATACATATAAATGATGCGATCCAAAGTGCATTTGAACAGCGGTGAAACACTTTCTTATGAACAGACAGAGAAGTAAGTTTGGAGCAGTAGAAATAGAAATAAACCTTGTGTAAATTGTCAGCTTTACACTCGGGCACGATCACATTTTTAATCAAGACAATTCACGTTAGATCATAATTTCTTTTTTTCTAGTAAGACCTTTGATATTAGGGCAAAAATCATATTCTTGATAATTTTTTTGTTGTTTATTGTTTTTACTGTGAAAATATCTAGAAATCCTTAAAACAAGATCAATTTGATTTATCTTGTTTTAGAAACAACACTTTAACGTGTATTTTGTTATTGTATTGGCAGAGTTTTTATAGTCAAAACAAGTGAAAAAATCTACCAGTGCTGAAGAAGTAATTCAAAGTACCTTGAGTAATCTAATGGAATACGTTACAAATTACATTTACAGCATGTATTCTGTAATCTGTAGTGGAATACATTTCAAAAGTAACCCTCCCAACCCTGTTTGTCAGGGGGTCAGGGCTGGACTGAGGTTACTGCTTTCTGTCTGAAACTCTTAAACTGTGGGTTAGCTCTGCTGACTCTGTCAGCCTTGGTTTCTACTACCTCTGCCTATTAAAGTCCCCTCTTTCAGGAAATTCATCAGGTGCTGAGGTGCACTCCTTACGTAATAAGGAGGTCAGCTCCATAAAGACACAGCTTCTGTTGAATCTAAGAGAAAAAAAAAAAAGAAAAAAAAAACTAAACACTAACAACACTGCCCACACTTCCAATTCAACATCACATTGCCCATTATACTTCATTATTGTGACTTTGTTCCCTTGAGTCCCTTCTGTACACAGCCACTCCAAGACTGACGCGTATCCTCACACAGCCAGTGTTCGATGGCATGCTACCTTTATTGTGGTGGTGTCCCTTTGGGAGGATCTGGCCCCCTGCTCTTGCCTAGAAGAGGGGTGAGGCAGTTCCCCCTATCTGTCTCAGGGGGCAGGGCCTTAGAGGAGGCTTCCCATATTCACTTAAACCAGATGTCTAAGCACTTCCTCTCCCTTTCATATGTTTTCTCTTTCTCAATTTCTCTTTTTCAATTCCATTTTTCTCCCTCACTCTTTTTTTTTTCTCTCTCTCTTCTGTCACCGGCTGCCTTGGAGGCTAACAGACAGACGGACCGATGCTATCAGCAGAGCATCTCCAGCTTTGGGGCCCCAATCATTCTCAACAAACAGCCCAGCGCTCCCACCCAGGCTCCCCCAGCCCGCCTCTGCCTCTTTCCCCTCTGATAAGGCACAATATCAGTGACGGAACATATTTTATGTATGAAATGCACCCCACGACAAGCAGTCAAGCATTAGGTTTGTTTAAATAGATGTTTATCAGGTATTCTCTTTTTAACAGAGAATTTGACATTGTTCTCTTTTTCTTTCCCTCCCTCTCTTTTCTTGTAAACCATCCTAATATAGTGTTTATTCATTGATTTTTGGAGGGACTCCAGAGTTAGATACTCCAGTACTACACTATTTTAATTGTGGGTTAGGGATTAGCAGTCCTGTTTGCATCACTGAATCAGACTCTAAAACTATCTAAGTCACTCAGTCATTTTTTTCTCCATTTACAAATCTATTTTGTGAGCACAGCCATCACAAGATTACGTGCCTCAGGTTTTCACTCATCAGGAAGATGACACTTTTTTTCCCCTTCTGCAGGTTGTTGATCGCATCAGATATTGGATGACTTCCCATTTAGGACTGAGGCAATGGTTGTCAGTTTGTGGCCAACATTTCTGTGACGAATAAAATAAGATCTTAGAAATGCCATAAGACAGTCTGACATAATAGTTTGTGTGGGGATGGAATTAAAATTCCCTCTTTCATCTGAACAGAATCACGTTACTATGCCGATATTTTTGTTACATTATTTTTATGCAGCTCGTTGTATGTATCGCAGCAGTTTCCTGGTTAAATTAAAAACTAGAGGCGTTATAACAACAATGACTTTTATTCACTTTCACCCAAATCATGAGAAAAATTGCAGATTATCAGTTCACTTACTTTTCACCCTGTTCCACACACAATGCTACCTCTGACATCAAAAAGTAATGCACTATATTTTACTATAGTGCATGACTTGTAAGGTGGTTTATTTCAATGTTTACATTGCATAACTAACTACATTTACAAGCTTTTCGAGTCTGGTCAAGTTGCGCAGTAGCTCTTGCTATTCAAAGGACTGGGGTATGAGTCCTGAAGAGCATGCAAGTCGACATGTGAGCTGAAAGAGTCATAGAAGCACCACAAAATGACATGGTTGCTGCAGCAATTCCGTTTTACTTTTTTAATCTCACATTTGCTTTTATGACACCATTGGTTGGGTTTGAGGTTTATGGTAGGAAGTTAGGTTGTGTTCATTTAAAACTTGATAGAGCAATAACCTTAAAAACGTCGTGGTTACTTTCGTAACCTCCGTTCCCTGATGGAGGGAATGAGACGTTGTGTCGATGTAGTGATATTAGGGGTCACTCTTGGGAGCCCCAAACACCTCTGATCTTTTTTTAAAAGGCCAATTGAGAATTGGCGAGTGGAATTTGCATGCCACTCCCCCGGACATACGGGTATAAAAGGAGCTGGTAAGCAACCACTCATTCAGGTTTTGTGCTGAGGAGCCGAGATAAGGTCCCGGCCATTTCAGCAGGTAGTTCAGTATTGTGGCAAGAGGGACATCAGGGAATGGAGGTTACGAAAGTAACCATGACGTTCCCTATCTGTCACTCACTCGACGTTGTGTCGATGTAGTGACACTACGGTTCCCTATACAAAACGCCACAACAAACTGAACTGTGTTACGTGAAGTGGCGGTGTGTGACAGGCAGACTGCTGTGTGCCTCGTAGCCAGCGCACCAGGCCGTCACGTAACCTCCCCCAACGTTCTTTATGAGCGTCAAACTGTCCTTCAGGAACAAGTTGACTGCCCAATGAATAGGTGGACAGGCTAGCCCAGCTGAGGCCTCTTTTCCTTCTCTTTTCTCCCCAATAAAGAGTGGAATTTGTTAACTGACTGGGAGCCCAAAGTGTCTACGTCGGGGGGGTGTCACTCCCAAGGGGAGGACACTGTGGAGACCACACCCCGCCCAAAAGGGGGGGGGGGGTGTATTTTGAGTGGAAATACGTCACATGGTCTTTACCGAGCCTTATCGGAAGTACGTCATGTGGAAAGGTCCCATGGTAGGTCCTACCCAAGGGGAAGGACTTTCTACAAAGCATGGCGACTGGGGACAGAGGGACCCCTGCCCAAGGAAGGCACAGTTTACCGACAGGGAAACGATTTTGTGGAAAATATCACATGGGGTTGCCTTTGGGGAACCAGTGCATGCGGAGCACCTATCTCAGTACAGGGCCTCATTAGCGCACTTACTGAGCCGGCAGCGAGTTTCTCCGCAAACTCGACTGCCACAGGGCTAAGGAGGAAAGTCATCCAGGGATCACAGTCTGTGAACACTTCTGGGAGTCAAGAGCACACGTGGTACACCCGGCCAGTTGTCCTGGAACTTTCCTGCTCGTGCCTGCCACTACTCGGGACGAGACCGGCTCAACCCGGAGATTGTAGAACCTCACAAAGGTGTTGGGTGCTGCCCAGCCCGCTACTCTGCAGATGTCTGCCAAAGAGGCGCCACTGGCCAGGGCCCAGGAGGCAGCCACACTCCTGGTAGAGTGGGCTCGTAACCCCACAGGGGGTGGCACGTCCTGAGCCTGATATGCCATTGTGATGGCGTCAATGACCCAGTGGGTGATCCTCTGTTTTAGAGACAGTGCTTCCTTTCCACTGTCCCCCAAAGCAGACAGAGCCGCTCAGAGCTTCTAAAGCTCTGCATGCAATCCAAATAGATGCGTAAAGCTCACACCGGACACAGCAATGCCAAGGCTGGGTCTGCCTCCTCCTGGGGCAGCGCTTGCAAGTTCACCACCTGATCCCTAAAAGGGGTTGTGGGAACCTTGGACACATAGCCCGGTTGGGGTCTCAGGATCACGTGAGAGTAGCCCGGACCGAACTCCAGGCATGATTCACTGACAGAGAACGCTTGCAGGTCCCCTACCCTCTTGATGGAAGTGAGCGCAGTCAGGAGGGCAGTCTTCAAAGAGAGTGCCTTAAGCTCCGCTGACTCCAAGGGCTCAAAGGGAGCTCCCCGTAGACCCTGAAGGACTACAGAGAGATCCCATGGGGGGATGAGGCGTGGTCTAGAGGGGTTCAACCTCCTAGTGCCTCTCAGGAAACTGATGATCAAGTCGTGCTTCCCCAAGTACTTACCATCTACCGCATCGTGATGAGCTGAAATAGCGGCTACATACACCTTCAAGGTGGAGGGGGACAGCCGCCCCTCCAACCTTTCCTGCAGGAAGGAAAGCACCGATCTGACTGCGCATCTCTGGGGGTCTTCGCATCGGGAAGAACACTACTTAGCGAACAGACACCACTTCAAGGCATACAGGCACCTCGTAGAGGGAGCCCTAGCCTGAGTGATCATGTCTACCACCGCGGTCCAAGGGCCAGACGTGGAGATTCCAGAGGTCTGGTCGCGGGTGCCAGATGGTGCCCCGTCCCTGAGAAAGAAGGTCCTTCCTCAGGGGAATTTTCCAGGGGGGGAGGCTGTCGCGAGGAGCATGAGATCCGAGAACCATGTCTGGGTGGGCCTGTAGGGTGCAACTAGGATGACTTGCTCCCCGTCCTCCCTGACCTTGCACAGGGTCTGTGCAAATAGGCTCATACTTGCGTAGTCCAGGGGGCCAGTTGTGTGCCAACGCATCTGTACCGAGAGGTGCCTCAGTCAGGGCATACCAAAGCGGGCAGTGGGAGGATTCCTGGGAAGCAAACAGGTCTACCTATGCTCGACCGAATCGACTCCAAATCAGCTGGACCACCTGATGGTGGAGGGCAGCGTCCGCTGCGGTGTTGAGGTCGCCCGGGATGTGAGTGGCTCGTAGCGACTTGAGGTGCTGCTGACTCCAGAGGAGGAGACGGCGGGCAAGTTGTGACATACAGTGGGAGCGTAGACCACCTTGGCGGTTGATGTAAGCTACCGTCGCTGTGTTGTCCGTCCGGACCAACACGTGTTTGCCCTGGATCAACGGCCGAAACCTCTGCAAGGCGAGCAGTACTGCCAACAACTCTAGGCAGTTGATGTGCCAACGCAGCCATGGGCCAGTTCAAGAGCCGACGGTTGTGTGCCCGTTACATAGGGTGCCCCAGCCTGTTTTGGAAGTGTCTGTTGTAACCACGACATGCCTGGAGACCTGCTCTAGGGGAGCCCGTAGAAATGCCAGGTCGGTCCAAGGGCTAAAGAGGTGGCGACAGACCGGCTTGGTCACGCGATGTGTCCCGTGGCACCATGCCCATCTCGGGACTCGAGTCTGAAGCCAGTGCTGAAGCGGTCTCATATGCATCAACCCGAGCAGTGGTGCCGCCGCTGAGGATGCCATATGCCCCAGGAGCCCATCTCAGGGGTGCCTCGAAGCCTTCCCTGGGTTCTTGGTGGTCGGCCGTGAGACGGGTGGCGTCTGCTTCCTGCGATGGGCTGCATGCCAGGGGCGGGCTGCGGCAGAGCTTGATATGTTGCTGAAGGGAGACGCACTTGGCGACGAGCAGACGGGGTGTGGGATCTTGAGCCGCGCCGGGGCAGGATGTGCTTTATAGCCTCCGTCTGCTTCTTCACCGTCGAGAACTGCTTGGCAAAGTCTTCGATGGTGTCGCCAAACAGGCCAACCTGGGAGATGGGGGCGTCAAGGAACCGTGCCTTGTCAGTCTCTCGCATCTCTACCAAGTTGAGCCAGAGGTGGCGCTCCTGGACCACGAGAGTGGACATCGCCTGCCCGAGAGATCGCGCTGTGACCTTCATAGCCCGGAGAGCGAGGTCGGTCGCCGAGCACAGTTCCTGCATCAATCCCGGGTCAGAACTACCCTCGTGCAGTTCTTTTAGCGCTTTGGCTTGGTGTACTGGCAGGAGAGCCATGGCATGCAGGGCGGAGGCGGCTTGTCCAGCGGCACCATAGGCCTTAGCCGTCAGAGACGATGTAAACCTACAGGCCTCGGACGGGAGCTTCGGGTGTCTGCGCCAGGTGGCAGCGCTCTGCGGAAATAAGTGCACCTCGAGCGCCTTTTCCACCTGGGGGATCACCGAATACACCCTGGCCGCTCTGCCATCGAGGGTAGTGATTGCGGGGGAGCTGAAAGATCAGGACCGGGCAGTAAAAGGTGCCTCCCATGATCTTATCAGCTCCTCATGCACTTCCGGGAAGAAAGGAACCGGTGCGGGGCGCGGCTGTGGGCGGCGCCCCGAGCCCAGGAACCAATCGTCGAGCCGCGAGGGTTCAGGGGAGAGCGGAGGGTTCCACTCTAGCCCGACGCTCGCGGCCGCCCGGGAAAGCATGTCCATCATTTCCACGTCGGCCTGAGACTGGGCGACCATTCCCGAAGTAGGAAGCCCAGTCGAAGCCTCAGCGTCAGACTGGACAAGCCCACTCTCTGATGCTGCGCTCGATAACTCATCATCTTCCGGGGCGCCGTACGAGATGTCGAACCCACCCTGAGACGAGCTGGCGATCTTGCCCAAGAGCCCGATCGGGGCAAGCGAGCGTGCTGGGGAATGGGAGGTCCGTGGAGGGATACCCGGTGGAGGTGGTCCCACTGAGGTCCCCAAATCGCCCCCAGTGCTAACCGGCATGGCCTTATACCCATTGGTAGAAGGACCGAGGTGGGGAGCCGCTGGGGTGGCTTGCTTTCTTGCGACTGCAATGTTGCCATGGTCATGTTCTCGCAATGAGGACATTATCCATCCACAAACGATGTCTCCGGGTGGGCAGCGCCCAGACACATAAGACAGCGATCGTGGCCATCGGAAGTGGAGAGATAACGACCGCAACCAGGAATAACACACAAACGGAAAGGCATCTTTAAAAAGACGCGTCTTTAAAAAGACGTTCCGTGTGTGCCGCTCTTTCAGAAAGAAAATATACTCTTTTAGAATATACTCTTTTAAATGTTCTGCTGAAGCGCCCAGGGGCGCTCTCTGCAAACCACGGATGCAGAGGGGGAGAAGCCGCTGAAATGTGCCGTAAGATCCAGCAGAGAGAGGTGAATGAACTCGGTGGATGAATTCAGCTCAATGAATAGAACCGCTCGGCTCCGAAGAGAAAATCTGAATGAGTGGTTGCACACCGGCTCCTTTTATACCCGTATGTCCGGGGGAGTGGCATGCAAATTCCACTCACCATTTCTCATTGGCCTTTTAAAAAAAGATCAGAGGTGTTTGGGGCTCCCAAGAGTGACCCCTAGTGTCACTACATCAACACAACGTCGAGTGAGTGACAGATAGGGAACCTAATCTCTTTGGGAGAACATTTAACTCACTCTTAGTGCCACACAGTGGACATTTCCACTCAGAATTCCCGCAATACGCTTAATTGACCACATAATATTATTTAGAAAAAATTGTGCCATCCTCATGTAATTTTCTTGAGAACAGGTTGGAATTTAAGAAAGTGAGAATTTTATAAATATCCTAAACATGGGGATTGTTAAATTTTATATTTTCTTTCTTGGTATTCTTTCTTTTTTTTTTTTTTTGCCATAAGCTAGACAAGTGCAAAAAGGTCAAGCTTAACACTGCTAGCATTTTTAGCATGCATAGGGCTGTCCCCTTTAGCCAAACAGATTTTCAGAGGGTACATCAAATGGGACCAGACTCCCAAAATACTCTAGAGGGAACACACACATACACAAAGCACACAAACTAGTCATTACCATAACAAGACAGTGTGTTTCTGCAGATACACTTGTTTGGGTTAGGTGGGGGGTATAGAGGGGCGATGGGTCCCCAGCTTTATTTCAATAACAACAGACAGACACAAGGGCCACCTCGTCAGGCTTTAAATCACATGGTAGCGTCCTGATCTGCTGATAAGCAGCAGCTGCTAGTGAGAAGTCAACGGCATGGACGCTCAGTGCTCTTCATTTTATTTGCCTTAGTTTTTCAAAGAAGACACTTGCAACTCCACAAACCACATTATAGACTAACTGCACCACCACTGACAAAAGACTTTATTTGCAGTGGCCACAGAATGATAGACAGAGTGAGCGAGAGAGAGAGAGAGAGAGAGAGAGAGAGAGAGAGTTAAAGACAGAAAGAGGGCAAAAAGACAGGTCTAGTAATGAATAGTATCTAGAACAAACTCAACAAAGCAATATTCACACAACCAAGAGCAAGAGTGCTGTTGTACTGAATATCAGACTGACTGTGAATCGGCCACAAGCACAACAGTTCAATAAACAAGAAGTTATTATCGAGTAACATACATTTTAGGCACAAATTGTTCAGTTGTGGTGTCTATTTTTGTTCTGCTAATGAAAATATTTCCAAACAAAGCCAAAGCAGGATGAACTGCTGTGTGTCGTTGAGCAATGCTCAGACTGGCAGCCTGTCGGAAATTCATTGAACTCAGACTAACAGAGTAATACAAATACTGAAGTGTCCCAAAACTGATATACTAAGGTCACATCCACACTAATACGTTTTCGTTTAAAAACACATCCAAATGTTTGCTCTTACAAAAATCAAGAGTTCTGGCAAACTTGCCTCAGATTTGCCAATTATTATTTTAACATGCAAATTACCTTGCAATTTGCCGCAAATTACTGCCAGAAATTTTCAGCTCATCACCGGTAGAGGTGAACCTGCAGCAAACCTTTGGCAACAGTGGACAATTTGCCGCTACTGGCAAACACTTATGGCAAACCTTTGGCAACAATGAAGAGTTTGCAACAAAGCTCATTTGTGTGTGAAAATAATAAGTGGCAAATTTGCATCATGTTTGCCAGAACTCTTGATTTGTGTAAGGGTACACCTCTCATCCACAAAAGAAAGAAAAAAAATTCTTTATTACTGCATACTTTGAAAATCGATGATGTTTGGAAACGGAAAACTGAGTTTTCAAACTTAAATGGATTAGTGTGGACGTGGCCTACATTTCAGCACTCTTGGAATGCTGCTTGTCCAATCAAATTAGAGGATAGGAACTAACACTTGTATTAAGCAATAAGTTACAAGAGTTTGTGCTATATTGTGAATATAGTCACAGCTGAAGGGCGTTGTTGCGAAGTGGAATGCTTGCAACCCCTTCAGCCATGACTATGTAAGGTCCGCCCACTGGTCCAAGGACGGCAGCCAATGGCGCGGTAGAAGGGTATCTGCGTGTTACTGTTTTTCCTTTTACGCAACACTACAAGATTAAATTAAATACATTTCCTGATATGTATTACTACTTTATTTCATCTGACTCCAATAATGAAAAAAGGTTTAAATGATGTTTGTTAATCATTAAATTTAGGTGAATGTTTGATTATTCTATTTAACACTTTACTTTACATTCTACACTTGTTCATCCGGATTCCTACAACACTTTGAGTCTCGCACCGGCCGGGTATATGATCTCATAATCACAAATTCCTCAATCTTGGTCATTAGACCATTTATTAACCAGATAACAAAACAATAATTCAAAATCCAATTCAAAGAATAAATCACTAGTCAATCACATTCAATATCAACAGTTCAGAGATCAAGGAATTTAAGAATATTTATCTGGCAATGAAAACTACACACAGTGATCATGCAGGAGATCTGTCTACAGATTCCCCGAGCTTCTTGCCAACTTTCCTTAAATAATCAGACAGAATAAACATTGTGTACCAAATGGTATTGTCTTTTGAACAATGAGAATTTGGGGGTGAATGGGTTCTTGACTTCCTGGGGTTTAACCTTGTTAACATACAGGAGATCATTTAAATTGTAGGTCAAGGAGGGGGATAGACCTCCAGAATTATGCAGTATTTGGCAAAGACCTTATGACTTTGTTACAATTAGTTTTATCAACATGGGAAAGAGACCACTATACCAGTCGCACAGAGACCTCTTAAATGATATCGAACACATACAGTTGCATTCTTTGTTTTCATGGTATTTGTTATATTTTACATATAAATCTTGTGTCTTTGTGTTGGTCCAGAGCTGTTGAAGGGGAGAAGGGGGAGAGAGAAGAGGGGGGAGCAAGGTGATTTGCAATTTATCACACTGTGGTGATATTCAGGTGAAGATTTCAGCTTTATAAAACAATGCAAAGGTGATTTGCAATTTATCACAAGTGGTGATATTCAGGTGTAGATTTCAGCGAGAGTTCTATGACGTTGATTCTCGCAGAGTTCTTTGACTTTTACCGGAAATGGCTCCTTTTGGGTGTAGACATCCCGGTGCCAGCCTTACAACTATATACACAATATTGCACAGCCTCTAGTGCATTATTGCTTTTATAAAACGGTTACCACCAGGGTTTGAAGTTAACATCCACCAAATTCGGTAAAAAAAAAAAAAAAAAAAAACATCAGTGGAGGGGAACTCCTTCACTCTTACTAGCCACTTTGGCGGGTGAAGTTTTCAGGATTTGTCCTGCATTTAAATTTACGTGGATGTCGGGCAACTCTGTTATATCCTACTCCTGTTCTAACTTGCCTCAAAGGAATATTCCGGGTTCAATACAAGTGAAGCTCAATCGACAGAATTTGTGGCATAATGTTGATTACCACAAAAAATTTATTTAGACTCATCCCTCCTTTTTCTTAAAAAAAAAAAAAAAAAGAAAGAAGTTAAAATCGAGGTTACAGCGAAGTACTTGCAATGGAAGTGAACGTGGCACATTTTTGGAGGGTTAAAAGGCAGAAATGTGAAGCTTATAAGTTTATAAAAGCACTTACATTAATTCTTCTATTAAAACTTGTGTATTATTTGAGCGGTAAATTTTTCTGAATTGTTGTTTTTACAGTCATTTTATGGTTTTAGGGTTTGTTGACATTACATCATCATAGCATAAAATTGGCTATAACTTTACACAGAAAAGTTTAGTAAGCGATTTTATCACACTAAAATCATGTTAACATGCATATTGTTTCTGTCTTGTGGCTATACCTTTGAAATAGTGAGTATTTTAAAAAAATGGCCCCATTCACTTCCTTTGTAAGTGCCCCACTCTAACCCAGATTTCTGTGTGCGATTTTTCAAGGGACAAGTCAAAATTAATTTTTGTGGTTATCAACATTATGCCACAAATGCTGTCGATTGAGCTTGACATGTATTGAACCTGGAATATTCCTTTAAGATATTCTGAGGGTGACTTATATCATTAGGCTTGTGTCCTGCTAAACTAATATCATTCTCGTTCAAACAATATCCAAACAAATGCATGCTGTTACAGTCTCCAGTTACCTCTATCAGTTTTTGTGGGGCAGGGGATTTTTGATAGTGAAAATGCTGAGTGGCTAGTGACTATGAAACATTACTAGCCACAGTAGTGTTTAATTTAATAATTAATAATTAAAATAATTAAATGGCATCTTTCTGTTAGAAGATATAGTCACTGACATGCAAACAGTAATAGAAACAACTAAATGCAACAAAAATAACAATCAGCTTTGGGTGCTGCGCAGTGACACAACTAGCTTGGTAAAGAGATCATAGCTTTGCTTTATCATAAATAATGAATGTTTATTGACCAATCAGCATCTAGGACCAGAACTATCATTTTTTTTAAATAAATAAAAACATCTGATTCTGCTTCTTGGTGATTTTTTTCTTGTTAAGACAACAACATACTGCAGAATGTTATGGCAACTAAGCAGGTATCTGCTGCGTTGTGATCAACACCTCAATTGTTGAGACCCCATTGTGAGGTGTAAATTACATAAATACACAAAGCAAATAGACTCATCTCTAGTTTACACAGGTAATCCAGTGTCTCAAATCAGTATTTAAACTGGCAGGTCAAACAGTGCTCATCTCTTTGTTGAGACTAAACACACATATAGTTGTTTAAAAGGGCTTGATTACATATGCTAAACGTGGCTTAGCCGCGGTGGCTGGGCTCCTTCAACAGGAGAGGCTGTTGTGAGTTTACTGGAGAAGTTGTAAATATGCGCTAACACTTTTAGCGGTAATCCCTCCACACAAAGCCTGGCAGAGATTAGGAGCTGGTCGCCTGACAGAGAGAGAATCCTCCACCACAATCACATTTTAGCCTCTGCTGAGAGCTGGAGAGGGCATACAGCCCACGCCACTGATATCGGCAATCATGTGAGGATGCGAGCAAAGAAAAGCAACAATCCCAAAACCGCTTACAAGAAAAAAATGAAGAAAAAAAAAACTGTTTGTCTACTAGCTGCCATCTTTCAACAAAGCTTGACTGAATCAGTCACATTCCCACCACCCGACTGCTTTCTTTTACCGTACTGCCTTGTTTTGATGCGGAAAGCCACTGTTTTGTCCAATTAAAGGCCACAACTGCCAGAGCGCTCAGCAGTGTAATCTTTGAACTTGTAGTCACCTCCCTGGCAGCCTCGCCCATAAAATTCTTAAAAGCAAGATGCTGATAGTGCAGTAAGAGCAAACAGCCTAATGCCAGGCCTGGCAGATAGAGGACTTTAGGCTGTGAGCAAAAACAGAGCAAGAGCAAAGCCCGGCCACAGCTCTGGAGTACAACGCATGAATAGACCATAGAAGCTGTTTTATTTAAAAAATCTTTCTCTCTGCACTTAAATGAACCTACAATAAAAGTTGATCATTGAGAAGCAAGAGGGAAGGATCACTATGACTATGAAAAAAAGAAAGGGGAAGGCGGTGGAATAGAGGCCCTGGCTTATGTTTAAAACAGTTTAACTGATATTTAATATTTTCTGCATTCACTCTCTTTCTCTCCCTTTGTCCACATTAAAATACTTCAAAAAGAATTCTAATGAAGTGGAAATTAATAGGAGCGTAGATTGGGGTTGGAAAGAGAGGCTCCTAATCCTGCTATCTCTTATAATTCAAAGTCTCTTTTATTTTCTGAATAAAAAAGCAGAATTAATCTGGCGCTGTGAAGCTGTCCTCTCTTCTAACAGTTTAAATAAATCCCAGCTCGTACATTGAATGCAAGGAGGCCAGCTCTGGCACGTAGCCAAGCTTTGTGTCAATTCCCTCCTGCCTCTTTTCTTTTCACTGCCAACCCCTTTTTTATTCCCTTTCTTTAGCTTTTTGCCAGAGAGAGACCTGGGAGAGGAGCCACGCCACTTGAGAGTCCCTATCTCTAGAACCTGCTCAGCACACGGTCCTATCACAGCCGGCTAAGACCACTTAGCAACGGCTTGCAGAAGGCACCCTTTGGAAACTTTGTGGAGATATTAGGACACTGGGAAGCCTAATGATATATTACAAAGGCATTGTTAAAGGAAAGGAGATGGCCAATAATAGCTTGACTGAAAGTTGCTTCACTTGCTGCTCGGGAAGGAGAGGAAGAACTTCAGGAAACTCTACAGTATCTGCTTTTTAGGCTTCATAATTAGCTGTAAATAAACTCTTCAATCTTTGAGGCAGGTTAACAGATTGTGATGATCATGGTAGCTCCATATAGCAGAGTATTGTAAAAAACACTAAATTGGTGTCAATCTACATACTTTGAGAAGGAGTCCACATAAAAGCTATACTACTGAGTGTAAAGAGTAATAAAGCTGACCAAAACACAATACTATGTCAAAAGAGCACAGCAGTGCCCTTCCACGATTTCAGCTTTTCCCCATTAATTTTTTACAAAGGGATTTCATAAAACCCTTCATAGAAGCATTCTAAACCTCAAGTATACTTCGATTTTGACGCGAACACTTAGCGTCAGTATACAGTCGAGTGCTAGGCTTTCAAAGTATACTTAATTTGACTGTGTGTGTATTCACAAGAAGTTGGTGCATGCACGCTGTGACTGCTATGAGATACTGGACTATTTATCTTCTGGAGTTTAGACCCATTAAGATGTCTTTATATTCCTTCAGACACTTGACATGCACATCCACGGTTGTTGTTTCCACCTTCATCTTGTGTTGTTTACCTGTAATTACATCTTCTAGTGCTTCTTCCTGACAGGAATGTCTCAACGGTGAGTGCTGCCACCTTGTGGAACAACCTATTTCCCAGCACATGCGCAGTCTGCATGTACATATTAAGCATTCAGTGATGGAGCACACTGCTGACAACGAAATTTGTGCCATACACCCTGTATGCATATATCTAGAGTTTGTGTCTAACTGAAGAAAACTTTGGGCTTAAGTAATGAACTAAACCAACCAGCTCTGAGATGAATCATAAAATAATCATAATTTTTCAAGCAAATAAGTATTTGAAACTGTGACAAAAAGATAAATATACTCAACTGTGTGATCTGAATAACTTTCTAAAACCAACTTCAGTTAAACAGACTCTCATATGTTGTGTCATCATTAGCAAGTGAGCTTAATCAGTTAAAAGCAAAACTTTCTATAGAATGAAGATTCAAAACTTTAGCTGTTCTTATCCATAAATCTACTAATTTATAATGCTATAACACTTAAGGTCCCTCGTAAGATTGGTGATATAGATAACATCCTCCTCTACAAGTGTGAATGGATGCTTTACTGTTCTACTGTTCTCTGCTTCCAGTACTGAGATTTTGTTGCATTCTGGCTGGGTCTGTCTCTGCTAAGATATGGCTTAGTTTCTGTTTGGAACAATCCAGAATATTAGAGATTCTACTGTCTGATCCAGGATCACCAGCATCAGTCCCTTTGTGATGGGAGATTTACAAAATCACTTCCTTAGCTTTGTATACATGCTCACTGGCTCAGAAGCTGTAGTCTTGAGCCATGTTAAGATACTCTCCTTGGAGGGGGCAGCTTTGGTGCAAAAAAAAAAAAAAAAAGGCTGTGTGAATGACTCATTCAGCAAGAAAAAAAGTTGAATTTACAGACAAAAAGCTTTAAAGACACTTGCCTGTCTTAGCACTGAGGAAAGTAGGGCATGGGAACTATCGGAAATGAATATTTTCAAACAAATCTGAGTAAATATTTAATCTAATCCTGTGTCTAGCACTTCTTTTTCTACACAGTATATCTTGTGGCTCTTCAAGATCAATGTGGAAAAAGTCTTCTCCTTATTCTTTTCTCTATTTTTTTGGTGGAAATAAGCATCTTGATCTATTGAACCAGACTGAAATGAGATTGACATGGCAGGCAAGAGGTTATGTCTGTTTAAACCCCACTACTCTCTCTTTTCATCAGCCAGTATTGCTCCTCACAGAAATAACTACTTTGTGGCTTATCAAATAAAATAAAAAAATCATACAGAGGGAGGGGGAAAGATGGAGGAATAGACAGAGCCTACAGGCAAAGTACAAAGGTGTATCTTAAGATCCCCAAAGGCAACATAAAGTAATTTTCCATGAAGGTGTGCTATTTTTATTTATATCTTTCCCTCGCTCTGTTTCATCATACATACTGTTTGGAAGGCTATCATTATGCCAGACGGAGAGCTGGGGTGAAAACCATTTGCATTACTACCCTGAATGTCTGACTCCAGGCACTTTGCCATGATATTTTATTCCAAACCATTCAGCCAGCCATTATCACTTTGCCCCCACTCCGTTATACCTCCCTAACACACACACACGTAGACAAACACACACATGCATGCATCTAGCCTTATCAGAGGCATCTCCAGCAACACTGTCACAGAGGTACAGGAGGGACAAGTCTGTGATGAGTGGAGGGGGGGTCCTTTGCGTGTAATTGTCCTGTGAGCACTCAACACGATCTTAAAGCAAACAGGCAATTTCCAAAGCTGTGCAGGAAGGGAGGGAAAGACCCTGTGGCTATGGGGACCCTAATAGGAACTCTTTTCTCCAAGAGATAAATGGGTAAAGTTCCTTTTTATTTATCCTGGCCGGCTGTTTGGGACTGGGGCTATTAAAGCACAGCAATGCTATTTATCCCTCCAAAAGGATTGGTCCCACACAGGGCTGAAGGCAAGAAAGGAGACGAGAGGGGTGAGAAGGAACTGCGGCCAGTTGAAATTGGCAAAATCACGAGGTCAAACTGTTTATCTTTTTTATTCCCATGTCTTTTTTTCTCTCTCAAACTCTTCTTTAACTGTCCTCCCCCAACCTCCACTTTTTCCTTTTCTCCCTGTTCTCCTCCCTCTCAACCTGTTACCTGGACATCTCTTGACTCTTTTCAGCCACTTTTCTTTTCGTCAGAGAAATTCTGAGATGCTGACGTGTGTGATTATGTTGTGTTGAGCATAAATAAATCTGAAGAAGAATTCTCAACACTGTATTTGTCATTGCTGGATAAAGGTGAGCTGATGGTGAGTTTCACTGCCAGATAAAGCACCAGACCTGTGCATACGTTAATCTCCCAACACTCACCTAACAATAGATCATCCCCAGCCAGCTTCCCCTCGCTTAGCATATCTCCTGCTCTTGTCTTATCCTCTGTGTAAGGGTGCTTCCTAAAGCGTGCCATGTCAGCTTATCTGAAGAGCATGCAGCTCCCTGAAAAGAGACCCTGTAAGCACTCCTCACCCCAATCATTAAAACACACAGGAAAATGTCAGTGGCCAGATCAGCCAGACCTTCTACGCATTGCTCAGACAGACCAGAACAATTCAAGTGCAATTGCAGGGGACACAGGAGCCAAAGATCTCTTGTTAAATGCAGGGCTGGCAGTGCAGGGCTCTGTCTATTTGACACAGTGTCTGTCTCTCTGTTGGAGGGGGGAGTGGGGCCTTGCTTCCAGATAAGGCCAGACAGGAGTTGTGTGGCTGGATGGTGATTGGAGTGTTTGGCCTCTCTTGTGCATACCTGTGGTCTCTGACTGTCCTGATGTGAAGAATAGAGGTTACATGTGCATTGCTGCCTCCTTCTGCAAAGATAACGTGGTTTCAATCTGTGAGAGGAACATTCTCCTCTTTTAGAAGTCCAATCACGGCATCTTTTGCAATTGTCCTACTGTAGTTCCACCACATATGCAGTGAATATATACAGTAAATGTACACAATATGGAGTTCTAAACAAAAGTTCGGGAGAAGCTTATCAATTTAGTCCTGTTTATCACAACACAAGTGCATATACGCAGCTGCTTACCTCACTCCTGCAACAATCCTTCTGGAATTACTCCACCACCCCAACTCTACTTTCATATTTAATATTAACTAACTTCAATTAAGTAACCCTTAACCAATCTGTTTACCATTTCCACTTAAAGTACTAAATTAACATGTTAACTTGTAAAGTATTTTATGTATGGTTTCCCTGCCCCATTTTCTATCCTGTCATTGTATGGATGGGTCTTGCTAGTAGTACCTTATAAGAATAATAATGTGACTTCCTGTCACATGATTTCAAGAACAAGAATTGGAAGTAGGAAGTGTATGCCAACTCATAAGCACTCAGGTACTGTATATGATGAGCCAGTGCACCATACTTCGTGAGACGCATTCTCAATGTTTCCTAATGATCATCTGGACACCAGGATTTGAAATTCATTTTTGAAAATGGTGTTGCCCTGCCCTGCCCTGCCCTGCTTGCCATGCCCCGATTACATGGCTCACATGGGGGTGGATTTACAGACTTGCACGCGCTCACACTAAATTCAGCAAATGTTCAATGAGCTGCTGAAAGAAAGCTGCACGGGAGAGGGAGAGAGGGACCCAAAAGAGCTGATTTACTCGCACAGTTTATTGGTTTGATTCAGATTATTGGTTTGATTTGTTAATCTGAATATATTGGATTATTAATTCACAGATACATTTTGAAGTGTATTAAAGTGTGCAGGAATTCCCCACATTATGAACGTGGAACTTGTGGAAATAATTAAAATTGTGCACAATACCTGCAATCCTGCGCCGAATTTCATTTGGAACTGTATTCTAAAGTGAACATCATTATAACCCACTAGTAATGACTCAAGTGTTACCACATCCTTCTGAAGGAATTACTAATGATCTTGAACAGCATTCTAAAGTGAAAACGCATTATAAACCATTAAAAGTAACTGAAGAGTTACTTGTCAGTTCATACTGAATAGCCTACTAAAGTATTTGGTTCTACAATTTATTAATTTAATCAGATACATAAATCAGTTACATAAACATGTTAAAACATTCAAGACATTTTTCTATGACATCAAATTCACTGAACATAAAATGCATAAGAAACACCTCTCAACTGCTTTACAATATCTTTTGTCAAACCTATAGCAGGATATAATGCTTCTCACAGTTGCAGCCTTCTACACATGCTGTGTGCTCTGAACGACTGCTGGAGGCCTTCCACAAGTTTTATATGCAGCAATTAGTGTAAACATTAACTCCACAATCTGCTTTCAAACATTACCTTTCAACGTAAAATAAAAAAATAAAGAAGAATAAAAAGATAAATGTCTACAGAAAGTGCACACCTACTCTATGATTAACATATTCAAACATATTATATGACTCAAAAATAAAAAAAATACATATTTTTTCCCTTTAAAAATATGTTTGAAACCTTTAAACTAGATTTTAACATCTCTGACATCCTTATTTGTCATTGACCCATTTACAATTAGTAGTTAATATTTAATTTAGCCATAGTTAGTTATTAGTTCTCAATTAGGCAAATAAAATTCAGTATTTATTGATCAGCTAATAGTAATCTACCTCAGTCATCAGTTTGTAAATACTTACTGATTAGTTAATTGTGTTTCCATATTAGTTAATAGTAGTGACGTAAGTGTTAATGTAGTACTACTAATTTGTCCTGCATTAATCCTGCATAGTTACCTATTAATGAAGGAACAGTATTCTAAAGTGTTACCATGGACTCTTGTATATCATGAGATCTATCTAGGACTACTGACTCTCAACGCAGTTATTTAATATAGAGAAAAGAGACTCGTTATTCAACACACTGATTCTGAATGGAAACTTGTATAGATAGTGGGGTGTGGGTTTTCTGTATGCATATGTTGTACTTTATTGTAAATACACTGGTGAGTTTGGTCTTCATTCTGGAAAATATTGGAATGAGAACTCCTTGGTTGGTGTAGCAAGGGTTTGATGGCACAGCAATTCTTACAAAAAAAATCTCATATGTAGCGCTGTGTTGACATTGGGAGAAGTACCTTAAAGTGATAGTGTATTCATAGTGTCAAATTTGTGTTTTTAAAAACATTGCAATTTGGTTAGAAATAAATTTGGCTCACTTCTTGGTCTCATCTTTCCCATCTAAGCTGTAGCATAAGAAAGAACTCTAGTGTCTGTCTTTGAATCCCTCACGGGGTTGCAAAGTGAAGGATTGGGCTAGCAGAGTAGCCATGATGAATGCCTGTACTGATCTGATGCCATCTATTTCTGTGCTACCATTCAAGAGGGAATGGCCATATCAAAGAAAGCCTGTTTCTTTCTCACCCCCAGTGAAGGAATTCCTTCAGTACTCTGGCATGATAATGAGCTGGGCCTCCTTCAGGCCTCACACACCTGATTGAGTCGAGCCCTGGTAGTGCCAAACACACTCAGGGAATTACATACTGGGGGGATGTCGTCCAATTGGGCCAGACTCTCCTTCAGTAGGAGGCATTTCCTTGGCTTGCCTACTTTGGCAGGGGACACCACTGCCTCTTTTCTCATACGGTCTCACGGTAAGAACCCTGGCTGGCCCCATGTTGGACGACAAACAGTAGACAGCAAGAGGAGGATGGCAGAGGGGAGGGAGCGTGGAACTGGAGTTCACAAAAGAACACAACATGGAACTGTTTCAGGATGTCTGCTCTCAGATGTTAGTGGTAAACGTCCCCGATTTAGCAAAGATTTATCTTTTGGCTCAGACGCTCCAAATGTACAGGTTTCTTGTCGCTACCGCTTGTCCTATTTGCTCTGACAAGGAAATTATCCCATTTGCAGATGACAAAATAGAGACAGAGAAAGAAAGAGAAGAGAGAAAGACACAAAGCAAGCTCCAACTTCCCTTTGCCAAGCAAGTATTAATTTCTCAGAAACAAAGACACAACATGGCAGCGATTACCAAAAGCTAGGAATATAGTGATAATTAAAGCCTAATTGTAAACAAAGTGAGAATTACCATACTAAATTAAGTACTATTTCTGTGAACCCTTAATTACTCTACAATAGGCTGTTAGGGGGCAATTTTGACCTCATTTTATCTTTTATTTTATTTAAAAAATGTCCTTTTGCCACATTACTGTATTTTGTCAAACGCACATAAGCTGAAATGTGACACCTACTTTTCTGTGGTAACACTTTTACTTTATGTTGTATAAATTAACATCAGTTACAGTAATAGTTAACATGAGCTAACAATGAACAATACTTTTGTCATTCGCTAATTTTGTTTAACGTTAATTTCAGCATATACTAATACATTTTTAACATTAAAAGTTACACATTAACATACTGTAATGTAATTGCATTATGAAATAAGAAGAACAAACAATTAACAATAGTGTTTTGATAAATAAACATCAACCAAGATTAATGAATGCTCTTAAATGTCATTGTTCATTATTAGTTCATGATGCTTAATGTATTACCTAATGTTAGCAAATAGAACCATACTGTGAAGTGTTACCATTTCATTTTTGCTTTAGACCCCTAATATCTTATATGTAATTTGTAGATGTCGAAGGGAATAAAATGTATGTCCAGTTGCCTGGAGAAGGTAATTTGACCGAAACATTGCTTTTTTCAATAAATATTTGCAAGCTACAACTTTATTCTATTTTCTTCACAATACTGAGTGTGTTCTGTGCACTTGCCTGCAACCATCCAGGTGTGCAAGAGGTGTTTATTTGTCATTTGCTGGAGACATTTTAAGTTGCGAAAGTGATGCAACCAACTGTGTTACCATTACAATGGATTTTGCCATAATTTTGCCATCTGTAAGCAATTTGAGTATCAGAGTGAGAGAGGAAGAGAGAGACAGAGAGAGAGTGCAGATTGTGAACAACTAAGAGCAGAAGAGGAAGGGCAAGTAAAAATCAGGATCTATGAAACAGCACAGGGATAACAGAAGTTTCCTGGGGCGATTGCAGAGAGAGAAGGGGAATATATGCACATGTAAATGAGAGGAAGGAGGAAAGCAGGTCACACTGCCATTCGTCCATTTGTCTCATATAGAGCAGGTGCAGTACATCTGCAGGAGAGAGCAGGTAGGTCGCCCAAGCGTTCACCTGAATACCCATTCACAGAATGCGAGAATAACAAAATATTTTTCTCTCTCTAGGTAACAGTGAGAGTTTCGCCTTTAATTGTAGACAATGAGATAAAAGAGCAATCAGAGAATTAACTTTCATACCTCCTCATTAATTAATGTCTTAATTGGCCTGCTGCCTTGTTTGTCTTTATACATTATTTAGCTTTTTGTCCACTGGTTTGGAGCAGTTTATACACTCTCCTCTGTGGGCTAGTCAGGGGACCATAGAACAGTGCTGCTCTTGTGCTGAATGTACACATGCCCTTTTGTGTTGACACTAAATTATTAATCATAACTACTTTTGGGCAGAAGGAGACTCTCAAAATGAGTCAACAGCATTTTTTAAACGATCTCTTATCTGAGACCCAACTCGTGTAAAGTTCATGGTCTTTCCTTTATTGGAGACACAGTCAATTAATTACATTTAATAATTAAAGATAAATTAACCAAGTTTAAAATAATCAAGAAATGTATTAAATAGAATAATTCATACAGAATTCATTCACAGGGCTGCCTGCCAGCCCAAATAAAGACACATATACAGAGAAATATTACACAAAATTAAATAATAATAAAACAGGATTTTATTTATTTATATATTTATTTATTTATTTACTCTTTTTTTTAGGATATCCCTAAATGTCCCCAAAGGGAGGTGTTGTCAGAATTATCTCTCTTTAAAACTATAGCAAAGAACGTACACATACACACATTAAGGGCTGTGTGTAAACTGTTACGTGGGGTGTTTCTTTGAGCTATTTTGCCATGTAATGTGTGTTCAGTGTGGGATGAAATGTTGGGCAGTCCTTCCTTGTTGCCCCAGGAACTGTCCAAATTGTAATCCTATTCCTGTGTTTATCAAAGGGAAGAAGAGAGCAGGGAGAGGGAGGCATTGAGCTGACGGCTTGATTGTGATGTTTCTGTCTGATAGCTTGGTTAACCTTATCCATCAATTCCAGCTCAGCCTCCCAGCCTCAGCCAACCCCCACTGACACACACACACACACACTGTCTGACCTTCAGTCCTGCCACGACCCACTCTTACCAGAATGAAACAGTCACATACGCTCACCATATTCCAGACAATTCAGATATTTTCATATCTCCAACTGACACAGGAAGCTAACCGCTATTAGCAGACCATAGTAAATGATTCTCTCTCTCTCTCTCTCTCTCTCTCTCTCTCTCTCTCTCTCAAATAATATAAAAAAGCAGCTCACTCAATTTCGTACTTATTCACACTCACAATACAGGATGTGCGCACCTTTGACCCTTTTATCGAGTTTTAGAGTTAATCCTGATAAGGTATGCAATCAGAGATTGAGAGAGAAAAAGACAGAGCAAGAGAAGAAGGCTTGCCTTATTATGCAAAATATCGAAAAGAAAGAAATAGTAAAAAGAAATAATAAAACGAGATGCCATGGACAGTAATATCTGAACATGAAAGACAAGTAGAAAGAGAGGCATGTAATTAAAAAGAGCACCATGATATTACCAAAAAAATTTGTTTTATTGTTTTATTTTTATGTACCATGGCCGTGTCTTCTTCCTTTGCCTTAAAATAATCAGGCAAATCAAGGTAAACTACTATTAACAAAATCACTGACAATCTAGTCACAGCCTCAGATGGCATATCCATGGGCCACCCACAGGTCGCTCACTAACTGTCTGATGCATATTGCACAGAACTGGTAAGCACTTTTTTGTTCTGGCAAACTCTAATCCGATTGGCTGCTAACTGTATATTGCACTTTGAGGTATATCTATGAAATAGTCTGTGCTTACTACTTTTGGACAGACAGAAATTCTGATCACAGAGTCTACACACATTATACGCTACTTTTTAGGTGTTTTCTGTACAACTGTTAATGAAAACTACCAAACCATAATTACATTTTTTTTTTTTTTAACAACTTGGTCTATTCTTGTGGTGTAATTTCTGATAAATCCGCCACTAAACAGAATATAAAACAAACCAGTGTCTCTTTACATGCCAGTCAGACATCTCCTCTTGCCTAACTAGGCAGTTCTTGACCAAAATAATCTGGTCCGCATTCCAAATGTAAATGATGCCTTCGGAGGGCACTACAAAAGAAAAACAATTATGTTAGCCATGCTGTAGGGTCATTCCAAACAGAATTGCCAATAAGACTGATTTAAAAAGTGAGTTCCAATAATATTTTGAGCCACACATCTCACCCAGCGTTAACCAACATTGTCTACTTGACTAAATTACATACGAAATTTTTCATTAAAAAAGTTTTAAGTTTATTTTTCACGTTGATGATAACAAATAATGAATAATCCATAAACAGAAGGTAAAACATCTACAGAAACATCTAGAAAGAATTGATTAATCTAATCCAATAATCCAGTATCTTGGGTATTTCCCCACTTAGGAAGAGTTAAACATTGGCAAAAATGAACCGCTTTACACACAGGTTTATTATCTCACTCAAACCAGCACACTCTCATAACCAAATGTCGCTAGGGAACATTCTGCATGCACCACTAACATGTCGCCCATTAAATGTTACTCTGATGACATATTCAGTTCAGTTCAGAGCATTCCATTACTTTACACAATGCTACATTTTAATAATAAATTATTTGAAAATTCTGTCATCAATTACAAATTGCTTTATTTTTCATTGCTTGTTTGCTCATTGGAACAAACGTATGCTATTTATACATGAGATGAATCAATATATTCACTACGTTATAGTATGTACATCTGCACAGACAATAAAGCAACTGAAAAGGTTAACTTAAAACAAGTTACATGCTAGTCAGAATGCGTGAATTGCATTTTAAATATGCTGTTTCTACATGCAATGCAATATACTAAACTGGCTAAAACTCTGAAATGTGATAACAGTCTCTATAGCATGAAGAATTCCCAACACAGTTATTTGAAAAGTATGGGCAATAATTCAGTATATAAATTTAATGCTATTATTTCAGAGCTCAGGCTATTACAACAAGCATAGTTGTATTTTGTTTGATCTTATACAGGTTTGACATGGTTTAATTAATGCATTTATTTTTTAAAACATATTAGAAAAATTCATGTTAGTTCATAATACCTGAACTATACAACTTTTAATTTAAACAATGTATTAGTATATGTTGAAATTTAACCTAATTAAAAACTTTGTAAATGTATTGTTAACTAATGTAGTTAACTAATGTTAACAAAAACAACCTTATTGTAAAGTGTTACTAAATATGTTATTTCATGGTCTAAAATGATATGCCATTTTCTAAAAGACTAAGGGGACCATTCACTAAACAGTTGCGTCACTTTTGCGGGTGGTACCCGCAATCTATTTTAGCAGGCGCAATCAGCACTTAAATAGCGTTGTGTCTTGAGTATTTAATCAAGTCATTGTCATTCCTTTCCACTCAAACACGTTTCCTTTATATGTAAATTAGGCTCATTGTAGATTGCGCTTCATTCACAAAAAATTGTCTGGCACAATTTATATCGCACTATTACTGCCAAATGAAAGCAGGTGGTAAAATACATTTAATTTAAAAGAGATGTTTCTGAACATTTTCAAATGATCATAACAGCAGTAAATAATCATCAAATGATGGAGAAGAGTGTTATAACCTGGCATATATCCTGATGTGTGGTGTCGTAAAGCGCACATTCTGCATGTTTAAGAGATGATCCAGGTGTCTGGATCAAAGTATGCTGTAGTTTGTTGGCAGAGTGTGTCAAATACAGTGGTCTACGGTATCCCCCGCTATATAGCGCTCAGAATTGGACAACAAGATTAGAGTTGATCTTGCAAGTTGTGCTCAGTAGCGATTTTGTGGGCACGTTTGCACCGTTGTCTTATTTGCATAAATTAATTTGTGTATCGGGCGCTAAACCAGCGCAGAGTGCTTGTACAAAAAATGCCTCTTTTACAAGCCGCAATTTATTCTTATTGAATCTGCCCCTAAAACATTTACTAAAACAAAAACTGTGCAAAAGTTAGCACTGCTTTCAGCCCCCTGAAGCTCTCACAGTTGAGGGTAAAGTAATAGAGGAGGGGAATAGGGCAAAAGGATGATCAGTTCTGAATGGAACGCACCCCTGTAATGTGGACCAGACCTTTTGTCGTTTAGTCAAAGGTCTGGCTACACAAGACTAATGTCAATCAGACTAACTGCACTGCTACACTGACAGACACAGCTTAAGCTGAATTTATGGAAGTTAACTAAACTGTCTCTTAGCCATTAATATCTCCTAATTATAATGTAGTGAAAAATTAGACTGCAGCACACACATTAAAGAAATAATGAGGGGGATTCCTAAATGATGTACTGTGCCCATGTGATAACACACACTTCATACATTCAAAGGAGCATTATTTGCTAATTTGATTTAAATAGCATGCTGTATTAATCAGGAAGTGCTGGAGTTGTTCAGGTAATCATAGGAATTCTATGTTCCCTTTAAAGAACGGTCCTCTGAGACCTGCTCACAAACACACACTCATATGCCATCAGTCAGATATATGCACACAGAGATAAATACCTCCTGACACACTGGCCTGGGGCAGCGTTTAGCTCACAGAGAGAAGAGATGAAGATGACTCTGACAAAGCCACTGACTGGGAGCCAAACAAGCCCTATTCCTGGAAAAGCTGAACCAGCTTCAGTGTCTCATACACCTCGGGGTCCTCATGTCACTTCACCACTGTCACAGATATTCTGATGCTGTCTAAAACCACAGCACTACCTGAGCATCCACACTCCAAACCTGATAAATGTAGAACAATAGAGCTTAATTAATACCCTGATCCCTCCGACCCTGTCTATTACAGTCTAATCTGACATTCAGACATGTGTACTGCTTTTTTTGTGCCACACTGAAAAGGCAAGTGAAACAGAGCATGGAGAACAGCAAAGAAGCTCCTTGAATGTTCAACACCGAAGCCCGTTTATCTTTTTTTGTTGTTGTTAGCGGTTTAATTAAGCAAGCCATTTCTATTTTCATCAACCGAGTATGACTAATATGAGTCCAAGAAGATATGCAGCTCTTCAAATGTGATGGGTTGCTTTTGTGTTAGGACACAATGGCATCCTGGGCCCAGGGGCCTCTAGATGCTTAGAGAAAGGAGAGAGGCTAGAAAGATAGAAAGAGAGCAGGAGAGAAGCCAGAGTATCAGACCTTGAAAACCTACATGGTGATATGTGAATAAAGGTTAAGAAAATTGATTTATTACATATATTACTGTATATTCAACATTATTATTTACACAATTTATAATTCCCCCGACCCGTAGGTAAATTCTGTAATAAGGAATTTTACTACCATCAGAACAATTCAACCTTGAAGTATCACCTTGATGTTTTTTGCAAATTTGTAGCAGCAGGAGGCAGTCAGAGCAACTGCTGCTGTACAGGCAACACGTCTCGAGAAACCAACGAGAGCAGGCAGCACAGCCTTCCGCAGATCATGAGCTGTTGCACACAAATACAGCTAGACCAAGCACAGCAAAATACAGAGGTCTTGAGATGATTTTTTTTTTTAAGTTTCACACCACAGTTGACTTGACACAGCATCCTCAAAAAACAATGATTGTGACTAGAGATGATGAGAACTAGTGAGAAGAGATGCTCAAAGTGTCCATCTGCATGACTACATAGGACAACAATTAAAAATAGCGTGGACAGAATTAGGGCAACAATATGGTTATGTTCAATGATATGGAATTAAAACAAACCATATTTTGACTTTTAAAGCCACTTTTTGTGTTGTCTTTTGTAATGCATTGTCTGCTGCCACAAACTATTTATAATGTAATGTATTTGAAGTATCTGAATTATAGTACTTATTACATTTATAATTATTTTGATTAATGTATACTACAATGTAAATCATGGCTTTTTCAGTAAATATTGATATGCGATCAATTGTGAATAATTTGATTAATAAATCAGCACATAATTCCATTTAAAAAAAAAATCATAGATTGACAGCATTATATTTAATATTTATATACATCATAGTTGCTCTTGGTTGGTACCAGGATTGGGAGGGTTACTTTTGAAATATATTCCACTACAGATTACAGAATACATGCTGTAAAATGTCATTTGTAACGTATTCTGTTAGATTACTCAAGGTCAGTAACGTATTCTAAATACTTTGGATTACTTCTTCAGCACTGGTAGATTTTTTCACTTGTTTTGACTATAAAAACTCTGCCAGTATAGTAAGACAAAATACACGTTAAAAATACATTCTCTGAAAAACCTAAATATCTTATGCAGTGTTGTTTCTAAAACAAGAAAAATCAAATTGATCTTGTTTTAAGGATTTTTAGATATTTTTACAGGAAAACAATACAACAATTATTATTAAGAATACAATTTTTGCCCTAATATCAAACGTCTTACTAGAAAAAAAGACATTATGATCCAACATGAATTTTCTTGATAAAAAATATGATGGTGCCTGGTAACATGTGCATGTAAAATGGCTGGAAATAGCATTTTAGCTTAGCATAAAGCTGACAATTTACACAAGGTTTATTTCTATTTCTTCTGCTCCAAACTTACTTCAAACGTACTTCTCTGTCTTCTCGTATGAATGTAACACATCATAAGAAAGTGTTTCACCGCTGTTCAAATGCACTTTGGATCGCATCATTTATATGTAGAAATGTTTTCCATCTGAAGGGACTAAATATTAAATGAAACAAATGACAATAAAATGCAAAGTAATCTCTTCAGTAATCAAAATATTTTTGAATGTAACTGTATTCTAATTACAATGATTTAAATTATATCTGTAGTGGAATACAGTTACTTATATTTTGTATTTAAATATGTAATCCCTTTACATGTATTCCATTACTCCCCAACCCTGGTTGGTACATAACCTGTATACTTGAATGAATCCTTGGTGTGTACCAGTCGCTGTACACTCCGGCCCATCTAATAAAGTAGAAAGAAAGAAAGAAAGAAAGAAAGCTGTCTTCTAAAAATAGCAGCGGCAGGAGGGACAAATGGCATAGAAAGATGAGAGAGCATGAAGAGAAGAAGGGAAGATAGAAAAAGGAATGGGCCCTTTGAGGACATTAAAGAGGAAGCCACCATGAGGAGAAGGGAAAGAAAATGTTTACTCAGGGAATTAGTTCAGGATCATTGTGTGTGCGCGAGGGCATTAGTTCCCTGGCTTGATTTCAGGGCCCAAGTGGCTCAAGCAGAGCTCCCTCTAGGCCAGGCCTAATTACCACAGGACTAGGGCCATTAAAATGCTTAACTAACCTCGTTTCTCCAAAACGCACAGATTAGCAGCAGCCTCCAGCAAAGTGGTGGGGATAACCCTGCTGCCTAATACCCGCTTTGATTTATTTTTGAAAAAGAGAGGGGCGAGGGAACGATGTGGTAACCGTAGAGAACTGCCACGGCGTACACACTGAAAAAAGATTCCAACTTCTCTGTCCACACACTGACATGGATTTGGGATTGAAATCAAAGCTATTCACAATGCAGTCTTACACACAAGTCCAATATATATATATATATATATATATATATATATATATATATATATATATATATATATATATATATATATATTTCACTGTGTGACATACAGTATGTGAAACCTCAAAGGGATAGTTCACCCAAAAATGAAAAAGTCTTCATTTACTCACCCTCATGTCATTCTAAACCCTTATAACTTTCCTTCTTCTGTGGGAACCCAAGAGAAGATATTTTTAATAAAAAATGTAAATGTTTATGCTACCTTTTTTCTTCTTCATACAATTAAAGCGAATGTTGTCCGAGGCTAACATTCTGCCCAACATTTCCTTTTGTGTTTCATGGAAGAAAGAAAGTTAAATCAGTTTGAAGTGACTGACTTGGAGTAAATGATTATTAAAATTATAATTTTTGGGTGAACTATCCTTATAAAACAACCAGAAATTCTTATAAGCACTGGTAGGTCCCCTTTATATCATACCATGGATTCACAATTGATCAATAATACACATCTCAGACATTCTCAGAAATTTATAACAGATCTTTTCAGTATTTATCACTAGACAGGTGCTTGTGAAAGCACTACACTGATGATGATGTCAGAGTAATATATTGGAGTAAATGGTGTCCTCTGTCATCTGTCGCACACCATCAGTGAACATCTCTTGCTGTTTCCATTGTCACATCTTTTCTGAAAATATGCTTTCCCTCTGGATTCAGTCATTATCATGTTTCATAAATGACTCAGATGTTTGCATTTTGACGATCATTGTTGTTCCTTGTCATTTGTCATGTGTGACAAGAGACAAAAGATGAATATTTTAGAATCAATTTGCATAATTCAATAAATAGACATCCTTAAACTAGGATGCAAAATAATGTTGTGTATAGCACAATGTTTATGTAAATGATTGGTGTCAAGATGCTTGTAGACCATGCAAGTGTCGATCATGCTTTGGCAGTCCTTAAAATGCATTTGCTGTGCTACCCACTTTTTCGTTCACAGGACTGAAAGGAAGAGAATATAGCACCTCAGAGCAATACTGTCAGCTTTGTCCAATGCACTAAGGGTGGGATTTGCTTTATTTTGACAATTGTGTGTGATTACTGCAGCCAGATATGATAGTTACTGTTTTTTGTTCATCATGATAATACCCGTATTGTCTGTCATTGCTGATTTATAATTGTTTTTGTTGCATCTCATCATTTGATTTAATTCTCTGAGTGCTTACAAGATATTTGATTTTTAAAGGCATAGTTCACACAAAAATGAAAATTATGTAATAATTTACTCTCATGTTTTAAAGCTTTAAAACACACTCAAAAGTTTCATAAAAGTAGTCCATGTAGATTTTGGTATGAAACAACCCAAAATGTAAGTAACTTTTCAGAGAAAATCTTGATGTCTGTTGCATGTTAATGAGGACTATGAGAGTAGCTTGTTCACAGCGGCTTGCATGTTTACGTGTGAACTTGCATTGTTTAGCGCTAAACAATGCAAGTTCTCGCATGAACACATGAGCCACTGTGAAAGTGCTTCTCTCATAGCGCTCATGAATGTGCAATAGATGTCAAGATGCGGTTTGCCTTCAGAAGACTTGTAATATGATGCACGAGCTGCATAGACTACTTTTACAATTATTTTGGTTACTTAAAAGTAAAGTAAATTTATGTTCCAGATTCAATACAAGTTAAGCATGATTTTAGTGTGATAAAATCAGTTACTAACATTGTCTGTGTAAAGTTATATACAATATTACAACTTTGTTGTCATGATGATATAATACCGGTAAACCCTGTAATCTTGTATAGCCATAATGGCAGTTAAACATTGATTTTATCACCCTAAAATCATTTTAACACATCTAATGCATATGTCTTGTGGCTATACTTTTAAAACAGTGTGTATTTTAACGTAGATTAACCTTGCCCCATTCATTTCCATTGTAAGTGTCTTCCTGTAACCATTTTTGTTTTTTAATAAACAAGGGGAGAGTCTAAATAATTTTTGTGGTATTCAGCATTATGCCACAAATGTTGTCGATTAAGCCTAACTTGTACTGATCCCAGAACATTCCTTTAAGCTTTAAAGTTAGTCACTATCAACTGCCATTGTATTAAGAAGAACAGTGTAATCTCATGAAAATTACATCACTATGGCAAAATTTTAGTGAAATGAAATTACGTGGTTCATTACACTTATTGCTGCAGTTCTGAGGTAAAATGTCTACTGTGTGGCACTAAAAACAAGTTAATTGATGAGGGGGGGTTGGGGTTCTGCATATTCTGCATATAATTTTCTCAATGGCCAATCCGTCCCTGTGACATGGTATTGTGTGAGGAACAGAGAGAAAGGTGTTTATGAACTGATAATCAGAAATTTTACTCGTGATTTGTGTGAAAGGGAATGAAAGTCATTGTTGTTGTAGCGCCTCTAGTGTTTATTTCACCAAGAAACAGTTGCGGTATGTAGAACAAGCAACGTAGAAGTCCTTTTGTAAAAATGTCGTTAGAGTAACATTGATTCTATGAGACCAGGTTGGAGAAGATGGACTGGGATATTCATTCATTCTTTTCCCCTTTTGTGTTCAGCATAAGAAATAACATAACAAAATGGGTAAATTATGACAGACATTTCATTTTTGGGTGAACTACACAGTTGACACTGTTAAATAAGTGAACCCTAAGACAAACAGTCACCCTTTTTGTATTATTCTGTTTGAAAAGCATTATCTGCTGGATGAAATCCAGTGAGACTGTTTTTCTAAAAATGTAGTTTAAGAATATGGTTTGTGTATGAGAAAAATTGCGTGCATGGCTAATCAGAAGGGAATAAGCATTGATAATTATTTAACTTCAACAGAACAACATAATCCCTTTAAGGATGTGTTTTTCTTGGAAAAGGAAATAAAAATGAAATGGAACAAAAATAAATAAATATATAAAAGCATAAAAAAGAAGGCCTGACTGGAGTGTGTAGTGTCATGGGAGGTGTAGTGTGGAGAGAAGATAGTGCCTAAGCTAGCTAATAGCATCTTTGTTTTCAGTGAATGCAGTGCTGTGTTCTCCAGGGCATTGCAAGACATCTTTGGTGAAAGCCAGTATTCCTCAATTTTTACTTTAACCCCAGCCACTGAGACACCTTGGTTTATTTATCTTTCAATCAAGAGTCAGTGGTAACAGCACAGTGGTCAGCAACTGGAAGAGAATCCATTTCCCTGAGGACATGTTTCGAAGTAACACCTACCTGAGGACAGCAGATACCAAGACAAAGAAACTAAGAAGCAAACGCTTTCAAGCTGAATTTGTTCCACATCTTTAGTCTTTGAAAATAATCTGGATGTCTTGGATTTTCCCCATTCCCCTGCATGAACAAACAAACAGCAAGCGTTGTGGTAGGACACAGAGAGAAGTTATTGTTACTTATTTATGTCCGCAGAGGATTTATTGCTGTTACCAGGAATTTCATTCTGCCTCTCTTTTGACAAAAATAAATGACTTAGAGACCTTGAAAGTTTCATTTAAAATAAGAGCTTTTCTTGCAGTCAAGACTTTAAAATAAAACAATTGCTTTACTGTAGTGGGTGCAAGGCGTGGTGACGCGGAGGAAAGAAGTCTGGAACTGATATTTATTCCTCTGCCCTTGGAGATGGGATTCGCAATGCCAATTCATCCCCATGTCTGCTTCACAGATGGACACACACACCGCCAAAGTCCTTTTTCATTAGAACACCTCTGATCATTTATCTTGATGCACGGAAAAATAACATGACAAACGCTTCGGTTAATCTGTTGCTGTAGAGCAACAATTAACTTGCAGCTACCTGTAAAAAAGCAGTCACTGTGAAAGGATATATTATACGTTGAATAATGGATTTAGGTCTAGTTTTACAGCCTATCAGTGTTTGAGTAATGAAAAAGGTAGAAAAGGGGAAAATGTTTAGTACTTGCAGATACACTTATTGCAAAATATTATGAACCATTGTAAAGAGAATGGGCATCATATACTTTTACAGCATGTCTTACGTGCTTATCAGGCGGCTCAGACCTTATTCTGAATGTGCCTAAAACTAACATGAGCCCAGTCTTGCCTTTAATTTCCTGCTAAACTCAATCAGATTACCTTTGTGGCACTGTGAAGTAGACCGTTCCTCCTCTATTGAATTATGCTATTAGCGCAGCTGGGCTCTTAAAACAGATAAGCACTGCTAGGCTTGTTCAGGGAGAGATTTTTTTTTCTGCAGCACATGGTATCTGTAAAAACCTAGTGTCTGTGCTGAGCTTAGCAACACATTTCTGACCAAAGTTTTGTCCCAAAGAGTTTGCAGTTGTCAAGAGGTGTTCTGCCTACACAAGTCAGACTGTCTATTAAAAAATGAAAATCAGAATTGTTAGACTATGCACATATTTATAAGCTGGTGTAACATGTTTAGCAAGTTTAGCACAAGTTTAATACTTTAAAACCATAGCTTCAAGAAAACTGCAAGCAAAATATTGTCTGTGTAATATTATTTGATTCGCTGGCTTTGCCAATATTTCTTACCAAGAATAAAATTTACATCTGAAAGCCAAAACACTGGCTGGATTGTTTGTGCCAAAAGGACCATCTAGTCACTTCATCTATTTTGATGGATCAAATTGCTATCTAATTGGATTTGCACATTCCATTTACACTTGTGTACATAACATGTCTACATAACACATGCATAAATCTGTTCTAATTTTCTTGCAGTATATTCCCATACTGTGTTGATGCGGAATGTTGTTCTAAATTTTGCTGCACTTGATATGGCTCATAATCATAAATAAAAAAAATTTGGCAGTTAAAAAAGCTTATACAATTCCGTAACAAAAGGTAAAAGATGTTCTGTGTGTGATCCCTCCAAAAATGAGTCACATAAAGATGAAAAAGTATTTATTTATGTAATATTTATTCCCTGTATTTGTATATTAGATATTTTTATATTTTATAGTGTATTGTATATGTATATATTTTATATATTTATATTTATATATAATTTATTGACTACTTTAAAGGTGCTGTAAGCGATTTTAGCGTTCTGAAGCTTTCAAGTGACTGAGCCATTGAATTAGCCACGCCCCCTCATTCCAAAACCCCACCCTCCAAAGATAATTTTGAGACAAAAACTGAGCAAAAGAGCAGCATTGATTGTGGCTGTCAAATTCAACAGTGGCACAATAGCACCCTCAACTGACAAACATCATGAATCATTGACTCAGTGATCCACTTCAAACACAACACTATGATTGAAAGGTGAAAAGCGTCAATGTCCGCAGACACATATTTTATTGCTGTTTACAAAGTCTGCAGCTGTCACAGAGACCGGTGAGATATCTCAAAACACTTATTTCATTAATATCTTTAAGGGAGTAGGAAAATTTTTTGCATACTTTTCCATGAAAAAATCGCTTAACGTGTTTTAATGATAGTGCATTGAATCTTTGAGCTGCATTTCTTTCATACACACTGGGTGCATCCCAAACTGCACTCTTCTGCACTATTCTATGCCATTTTGCAGTGCAAGTAGTGTGAGTAGTATGTTAACACTGAAAATGCAGCAAAAAGAAGTGAACTTTCAACCTTCAAAACGGAGTGTGGAATGTTGGTCACTTCATGCACTCAACACACGCGGCTTGCAGTACATAGCATAAGGGGTGGAGTTACCTGGCTGCTCAGCTGGTCTGACAAAACAGTAAAGAATGAAGACTATAGCAGCTAGCAAAACTTCAGTGGATACAGCACCTTACAAATGTGAGCTGAATGCTTTACCATCACCTCACACTGTGTGAATATGTACCTTGTTTAAGATACAAGTGTTGAACTGAGGTTAGCTAACGCGCTAAAGCTAGCTGCAGCACATAGCATGCACTTGAAATGTCACTTCCGTCAGCTGTTAAATGGCGAATGCTTCCGTGTAGTAAAAAAAACAAATTTAAGTGTTCCATTTGGAATGATACTACACTTTGAAAATTCATACACTACATGGAATGCATAGAGTATTTTGTAAGTGCATAGTGTATTATGTCATTTGGGAGATAGCTGTCTACACCAGACCTACAAGCGGCACGTAGCGTCACATCAAAAGCAATATAACCCATTATAATCAATGATGCTGTCTACACTGGGAGCGTCCATTGTGGTGCGTTGCGCAGACAGTAAATGGGTGTTTTGTTCCATTTTGCGCTGCACACTTTGGCATTACTACTGCCAACACAAATAAATGGTTTAGAACATTTGTGTCGAAGCGTCCAGTGTAGACAGCCTCAAGGCAAGCCGTTGCGTCGCATACGATGTAGACAGGGTGAAAGACACAGTAGAGAGCAGAGTTGCCATGGAAACGGGAACACGTCCTAAAACAACACAGAGGACCCAACTGACAAACGCAAAACAAAAACACTTTTTTGGTGGAAAAAAGTAATTAGATTGCAGTAACTAATCACTTTGTAATTGGATTACACTGGTAAAAACATGTGAAGTGCCCAAGTGTAAATATCAAAGCAGAAAGAATTTTGTAAGAAAAAGCATTTCTCCAAAGATAATGATTTGACTGATTTTACATTGATTACAAGGATTAGAGAGATAATTAAAGAACCCATGGTGTGATGCACCCTTTATATATTTGACGATGGGAAACCAAACTTTTGTATTTCATATTCATGTGTAAATTTATTTGTATAAATGACCATAGGGTAGCAAATATGGGGCATTTCTTCTCCACATTGATTGTAGTTCCACAAAGAGTAGCCTACACATTCTGTCATGATGCATGACTTTACTACTGATTTTCATTTCCAGCTATTTTCATGGATACAGGTGGACCACGCTCTGAGAAAACCTTGTCTATCTTCGTCTACTTAATATTCTGACCATGAAAGTGTTTAACCCCCCAAAAGATATCAGATAACTTTTTCTTCCTCTCCACAGATGATATTAAGTGCCTCCCATTATCTCAGTAGGTCTGTATCATATTAGAATCTGCAATCGGGTCAGAAAGTATACTGGGCTCTTGTCTCGCCCAGTGCTGCAGAATTACTTTCTGCCACACAATGCCAGCTGAATGGGTGGAAGCTTTGTCATTTAAACTGCATAAAGAGGCCAGAAATTGATTTTTATTGTAGATCTTCATATCTAATAAAGCTCAGAGGATCTCTTTTCTTCAGTGTCTGAATGGCCGCTGAATGCTTTCAATCTGCTTCTGTGTTTCATGCATGGTGCCCCCCCCCACCCTCTCTTTCTCTGAGGGAGGCAGGTCTGGGGAGGAGAGAGAAGGTGAAGTAGATGGGGGTAATTGAAATACGAACAAATGTTTCCTCCTTTCTCATTTTTTCAATGAGAAAAAACATAACCAGAGCTGGATTTTGCTAAATTAAAAGAAGGCTCATACTGGTGTCCAGCATGAATGTGAGAAGCATAGAAGGAGTCTTCATAATTTTCATTTCAGTCAAAGAAAGCTCACCTGGTTCACTGCCCAGGTTTTCAAAAGTGCGCCTCAAACCCTGAGACGGCTTGAATGAGCCATTTACAATTTATTTCCCTTCATCATTTTTGCCTGTGCGATCATCCTTTGCGGCTAAATGCTTTACCTTGCTTACAGAGATCCTTGCAGAATTTTACTTATTTTCCCTCACTGCACATAATCCTAAACATGTAAACAAAATTTGTTTTCATGCGACTGAATATGATTAATTATCTCGGAGTAATCCAGCTCCAATTGCAAAGACTTTTCAAATGAGATTACAATTTCTAAACTGACAACCATGATAGTTGGGAGCATTCTGTAAGTCTTAGATTAAAGGTCACAGAAAGAGAGTGGGTATAAGTCAGGAAACATTGGTTAAGTTAGGGCAGATCATAGCAACTTCACAGTCAAAAGGAAACGATGACTGCCTCAAACAAGAAAATAAAATGAAAATGGATATCTGTGTATTGCTACCAAAACATATGGCTGTGCCTAATGCCATTTAACACTTGAGGCTGGATTTAATCAAACTTCTGCAATTAAAAACACAAATTAGATGCAAACAGCTGAAAGTCGAGTTATGATACACCAAAGGATGGCATGCTCAGATAGAGCATGAGCTATACCTTCCCCAGTTATCCTGACAAAAACATCTCAGTACATGCTCTGTGTATCAATATTAACACATACACACTCTCTGTTTTTATATGTCTGTATTATAACTTTATAGCATGAATACTGATTTATCATTGACATAAGATATGCATAAGGGAGCCATGCAGTGGTAGTCAGATTTTCGTGCTTCAGTCAAATGCTTCCTAAAGCTAAATCAATTATTTAAAAAATCCATAACTAGGAAAAGACAGGTCATACTACTTACATCCAGGTGGACAACCAGTGACCACTCTTCACCAACCAGTGACAACTCTTCACTCACAACATAGCTTACTTGTAAGTGTTCCAGTCGTGGCACAATGAGTAGTGCACAACACAAATCTTTGTTCCCTTTGTTATAGGATTATTAAGAGGCTTATTATTGACTAATTATTAATTTACACACACATTCTAAATCATTGATATGTGGTTATAACAATATGCATACAAAGTGTGACTATCATGCAATACCTTAATGTAGAGTGAACACCTACTGAAGTTGCGTTGATAAATACTCCACATTACAGTAAATAATATGAACACAAAGTGGACTCCCTCCTTTTCATCTCACTATAATAGTCCATTTGTGACATAAATCATGAATTAGGGCATTTTATGTTTGTTTTTTGTTTTTTTGTTTGTTTGTTTGTTTTTAGATTAATATAAGTATGTATAAGTGTATTTATTAAGCATATATAACGTGTAAGTGAACATACTATTGGTAAGTATTGGATTAAAAGCTGCCTTTTTCATGCATGTTACTACAACGGCATATAAATTATTTATAACAGACTTGTAAATGGCTTATTAGCCATTAATGAACCCCTTTATAACATCTCAACAAAGGGGTAACACTTTCTATGAAGTCCAAATATATAATGTATTGTAAAGTCATTATAATTCATTAGTAATGTCTCATAATACACTATATAATATGTTATAACTCCTCATAAATAATTGTAACCACAATTATAATACATTATAATCCTTACCTATTCATAGTTATACCTTAGAGTATAATGCATTATAAACCAGCAACATCCAGTGTTATCTATAATGTATTATATTTATTTGTAATATATATAATAAGTATGCTTTGAGTAAAGCGACAAAAGCAACGTCTTCTTATAAACATCCATACAATATTTTTAAGCGCTTATAAAACATTACAGCTCATGCTGGAATACACTACATATGTACACAAGTTTGTAATGTATTATATGTTAGTTTATGTTATAACTGTTTATAAGAAAATATTAATTTTGTAACTTTAAAGCAGGCAAAGACCACTTGTAAAATGATTATGTCATAAAGTCTTTTTACTGTTTACACTATGCTGCTTTTACAAAACAGTACTTTCACGATTAACTTTATTAGCTTCTGCTGCATTAAAATTGGATGTTGCTTTTGTTAAAATGCATTATACTGTTAAGTATAACTATGAACAAGGGAAGTCTTATAATGTATTATAACTTATAATTTTCATAACAATTCTTATAATAATGATCAAAATGCAAACTCCAAACAGGCTAAAAATGATAATAACTTGTTTCCATAAGTCTTTCACTTGTTTAATTTGTAATTGTCTTTACAGATCCTTCTTACAGCTAGACTGCAATGATTTTGTGTTATAATAAACATGCTAGAACCAAGGTAAATGATTACCTTGCCTCTACGCTACTTCTATGGCTATGTGATGAAATGAAGCAAAAGTTCGAAATATATATCAGTTTTGATTTTAGTACACTAAACATAAAGAATTGCTATCATGACCAAGATATCAATATAATATCATATTGCCAGGTCCCTACTGATTCCAGCCATAAAAGAGCAGTTGTGCTTAAATGGAGATGCAGGTTCAAATCTTGTAGTAGACTTTCATGTTCATGCTTCTAGCCAGCATTTGTGTGTCAGATTCAAATATGAGGTGTCACAAAGTTCATTTTTCTTCCACCACTTACTAAGTGCTGAAGGACAATAGCTCCACTCATGTCTGCTGACTCCTCAGCTCTGCAAGAGCCAAGTAAATCACACTATTCTCAAACACAGCTGCAGCTGGCCCGGGCCAAGGTGAGCCCATGTAGACACCATAAACCAGACACAGGTCTCCCCCCTCTACGTTAGAAAAGAGGAGGAGGAGGAGGAGAAGAGGAGAGAGAGGGGGAGGCATGGAGGAAAGGAGGAGGCTTTGAGAGGATTCTTTATGCGGCTCTGTGTATTTCTTTCATGTTGTCCAGCCGGTAACTGAGTTGGCTTGCCGGAGGTGATGGCTAATTCACACCCTCAGATCAGGAGCATGAAATGAGAGCAGAGAGCAGAAGGGGAAAGCCCTGGGGCTAATGATAGCTCTCCCTACGCATATATCCAAAACCATTTCATATAAATCTGCCCAAATGGTTTCATTTGAGATGATCCCTGGCATCTCCTGAGCACACACACAAATCCACATAATCACGTAAGACATTGCATTTGTGCTCTCATCCTCATATACTGTACACCAACATGTTAAGTTTTAAATAAGTTTTATAAAATAGATAGTTCCAAATCTAGATTGTAATTGGTTGAGCTGAAATCAAATCTGTCGTAAATTGACTATAAACATAAACCTGTGACTACAATTCTGTATTAATGCGGTAAATTGCTACTTTGCTTGTAAACTGTAAACAGTCTACAATAAGGAAAATAAACAATATAACTTGGTGGAATAATTGTTTAATCCAATAATTGTTAATAATAAATGTAGAATTTCATCAATTTGTTGTTGTTGCTGTTTATACAAAATTACAGTGATTTACCATGTTAAAGGGGTGTTCTTGGGCCTGATGTGCGGCACAGTGCCTAAATGGTAAATACTAATGGTAAAAACACAGACTTGGGCGATATCATAATAATCTATTCAAGTAATCTATCTAAACAATTTCATTACAAATTCTACCATGATATTTTACTGTGATTTTGAGTAAAACAAATTAATTCCAAACTTATGTAGAGGTCAAATGTCCATATTCATACACGCACACTCTGTTGGTTAGGATGAGATTTTTTTGGAGACACACACAATCAGCAACACTGAACAAATGGTTACATTTGTAATGCATACTTTATTAAACTATGTTGACCAACAAAACAACAACAACAACAACATTAAAGGACTTTGTAAATCTTTGACTTCTCAGTTGAACAAGCTTGTGGATAAAGAATTTCTACCGTCTTCCCCTCCAAAAAAAAAATTTTCCAGCAAGGCTTTGAGAAATCTGTTTGTTTGAGGGCAGCATTAAATGTGACCAGCGTTTTATTGTGACATAAAACCATATTTCTTCCTCGGCAGATTAAAAATAAAATCGGTTAATAAGAAAAGCTGTCAGCGGTAGAAAACGGCTGACATAATCCGTTTATCCTCCAAGCAATAAAGATATTGGTCCTTGGGAGTCTATCTTCCCTCTTATGTTATTTCTCCCAAAACATTATCTTCTATGCATTCAGATGGATTAAGAAGTCAAATGGTAGATAGAAGGAAAATGACAGATACAATAAAATATAATATTCTTTCAGTTCTTCTCACATCCTCTCACAGAAGGCTACGCCTATGTGCACACACATAGACGAAAAAGGGGAGTAGAGATAGAGAATGAAGGACGGAAAAGTAAACAGAGTTGGGGCACGAGCTAAAGAAAGAAAAAGAAAAGAGCGTAGAGAGCAGGCAACAGTGTTTTGAAATGCTGATATGATGAGAAAGCGATTGGATTGGCTTCTAGAGAGGTCAGTGCATCCCACTTCCAGAACCACGCTCCTTCCTAACCATTAAATGGTAACAGGTTTACTTCTTGAGGGCCTACCAGCCTATCACCTCCTATGAAATATGAAATAAACAAGGCTAGTGTCCAAGCTCCAATACCTGGCAGGTAACCACCTGACACCAGTCTTAAACTTGTTAATACCTTTAAAGCATAAAGTAAAAACACAGTGCTGCAATATACAACAAGAATGAAAATAAACACCCAACACAGTAGCACTGGCTCAATGGCACAAGTTTGGGGAGGGACTATCTGTTTCTGACCAATAGAACAGTGTGTTGGGGAGGTGCTTGGGAAACCTGTTTAAAACATTATTTTTGCAATTAAATTTGGTGATGCTAGTGGTGAAGAAAATAAGAAAGTTTACCTTTCAAATAAAAAGAATAAAACACCTGTCAGTCCTCTGGTCAAAACAAACAAATTAATTAATTTTAGGAAATGCATGAGCGCACATTATATTCCCCTACTGACAAAGAAAAATGCTTTGATATGCATCTTTTTGTGCTCCAGTGTTTTTATTTTTTTTTTACATTTTTATGGTAAAAGAATGTGAATATGCTACAGAAACCTTTAAGTGTTTAACAGGTTATTACCTTAATATATACAGTATATATATATATATATATATATATATATATATATATATATATATATATATATATATAAAACAAATGATTTACAGTAAAAATATTGTAAAAAATTATCTATTTTAGATGTAAACATATGATTTTACCATTTAATAAATGGTAAAAATGTAATTTATGTTTAACTAGAGAATACATAATTTTTTTACGGTAAACTATTGTTAAAATTACAGTGAAAAACAATAATCAGGTGTTCCCAGAATTCCCTGCGTGACCCATCAAATTTCATAACATTTTATGGGAATAGTTATGTTTCTTCTTATTTTTAATATCAGTTATGTACTTTGGGGTGTTCTATGTTATATGTGATGTAGTTTAGTTAGTGTTTATTACATTATTTTAGTGTCACATGTGCCTCATTGAGTTTTGTGTTTGTGTGGGTGACACTGTGCACTGCCTCTACACATGTATTGGTCATTGAGTTTCATGTCATTATGTGCCATTCTGTTGTCACTACAGTGATTAACAATACATTTTAAAGTAAAAAGCAGATTTATACAGTTCTTCAAGGTTAGTGTATCAAGTTTATATCATTTAATAAAATTAAAGTGGTCACATTTTATTTATGTTAAATTAAACCACAGCTGCCAGTTTTTACCATAAATGTAACAGTTTTCTTTTAAGTGTACAGTAAACTTATTAACATTTGTACCATATTCTTTACAGTGAATTTTCACTGTAAATTTAACAGGATTTATTTAATTTTATTTAATTTTATTTTTTTTTATTTATTTTTTTTACAATGTATTGCTCCACTTGAAACAGATATGTATATAATATGTGTGTTAAAGGGTGGTACTAGCCCTTTTCTCAAAGAAGTCTTTTCTTATGTTCTGACTGGGTAGAGGATGTGAGGATGAGGGGGTGTTAAGTGCCAGTCGACCGCAGACTTTGCCAGTGAACTCAGAGTCTGTTATGTTTAATCAGGCCGGTTTGGCTTGTAATGAATTTTGATTACGCCTGTTAATGGCAGTAGAGTGTAAAGCGGGGCGATAGGGGGAGGTCAGGAAAGAGAGGGGGTGAAATATTAATATCTTCTAAAATGATGCATGAATCCCTTGTGTGTAATTTCCTTCACTTGCCTTGTCCGCTATTAAACAGTTAGCACTTCATCATTAGAGAGGGAACTTTTTGATTTTCCATTTATCTCTCTGTAATGGCCACTCGTTTATTAATGCAGATCTTGATTTATTAGTTTATCATCACTGTGGTTTTAAGTGATCATTGCATATCCATCATATGGCAACAGGAGAAGCGGTTAAACTGCACAGGGTCTGCTGCACCAACCCATGAATTTGGGGAGGAGTAATAACTCACGGTGTCTCCAGCCTGTCCCCCTGCACTCAATGAGACGTGATTGTCCTCATGTCTGCACACACCCACCTATTAAAATGCCATCACTTTCATTTATAAAAAGCAAAAAGAGCTGAAAATGCACAAAACATTCATTTGATTAAGAGTGGTTGCCTATGGAGGATCTTATTAAATGCTAAAGAGCTCACACAGAGTAAATGGATATAAAGTCAAAACAGCCAGGGGACTTTTTGTAGATTCGTTTTAAAGGCCAATGTAAAAGGTCAATTTGAGGGCTGAACAGGTATGTAAAAATATACAGAGCAAACAGACAAATAAAAGCCATTATTGGCAAATCTCAGAAAAAAAAATCAAAAAAAAAATCAATCTTTATAAAAGTCACAATATATTCAACTAATTTTAAATGTGCAATCAGTAATCTTTTCAAAAAGATGTACTCATAAAGAAATGAAAAGTGCTTTTTTTAAAAAATAATGTTTATGATGTGATGTTTAAAATTAGATGAAGCTGTATCAGTAGCCTGATAAAAGCTTTTTATTTTACATAGAGTGGGTTGCCTCCAGACTGATCTTGCAGGATATGGGTGACAGGAGGCCATGTTTTTTTATTATTATTATTATTGCTTAAATTGGTTCTTGCTTCACAAATTTCAAAACTGCCCCCAGTGGTCAAAGTTGGAAGTACAGTTAAACGCTTGTGCACACCTTCACGCGATGCATTGCACAAATAGTAGTAGAAATAATTACATTAACATACTCCCAACCCTATTCCAAACACTAAGGGGGTGCTCTCACTGCAGTCTGTGTGTGGGTCCTAATGCCCCAGTATAGTGACGGGGACACTAAACTGTAATTAGGCACCATCTTTCAGATGAGACGTTAAACCGAGGTCCTGACTCTGCGTGGTCATTAAAAATCCCCAAAATTCCCCCCATGGCCCTTATCGATCATGGCCTCCTAATAATCCCCATACAATTGGCTCTATCACTCCACTCTCTCCTCTCCATCAATAGCTGGTGTGTGGTGAGTGTTCTGGCGCACTATGGATGCCGTTGCGTCATCCAGGTGGATGCTGCACACTGCTGGTGGTTGAGGAGAGTCCCGTGTTCATCATGTAAAGTGTTTTGAGTGTAGTGTCAGAAAAGAGCTATATAAGTGTAACGTTCATTCATTCATTCATTCAGTTACTCCCTATTACACTTTTGCTCAGAGAATAAATTAATCATAGTTGACTGCAAATAGTGCATCTGTATAATGGCATCTGTAACTGAAAACTTTTGCTTTTGTGTGATCTATGCAGCTAGGTGTTAGTATCCAATACAGCTGTAATATCGGCCAGCATCTGACCAAAAAATGCAAATAGAGTGCACCTCTAGTTGTAAAAACCTACAACTGATTAGAATACAATGTTATAACTAGCTTTGTGTATTAGACATTAGTTATCACACTATGTGGAGCTTTCCATTATATGAAATTCCATGGATCTGAATTGATTTTGAACCATTGGTCAATCGCAGGATTTTCAGAGCTACTGGAAATGGGCATGTTTGCGCTGGATGCCATTGATCTGTTTAAATACCAAAAGAACAAACAAAACTACTATATTGTTATAGTAGTTTACATTTCATGCTAATATTATAAAGTTGAACTAAGGATCTTGACTAAAACATCATTACAGCTTTGTACAAAAGAAACTCAGAAATGGCTTTAACAAGATCAGTGAATTGAATTGTGGGTTCATGATTAAAAAAAATTAATTTCTCTCACGCAGAACAAAGGAGCATCTTCTGCTAAATTCAAAAGAGAAAAGATCAATCTCCAACTATAGACCCACTTAAATTAATTGACTGATGATGTCTGCAAAGAATTAGTTGAGAGTTTCATAATTGTCCATTAATTTTCTAAGCGAGACTGAACCAATGACTCTTGAGAGGCACTGAAAGAAATGTAAAGGTGCCTCCAGTGCCCAAAACCTGGCATCGGAACAAAACAGAGATCTTCAAATTCACACCATAATCACAAAAAAAAAATAAAAAAATAAAATAAAATAAAAAATCAGACCTCAAGTCTTTTGTCATGCCCAAATCCACAAAAATTAAAATGTTCCTTGCTTCGTGTGAGCTTTCCTCCTTCCGTGCAACTTAGACCAGCATAAATTTCCATGATGGTCCAGGTTGGTTTATGCTGCTTTGGTGATGGTCTAGCTGGTGGGCCAACATAGCCATGGCGTTCACCAGCTAAACTTAGCTGGTGAAAGTGGTCAACAAGTGTGGCCCTTCTGGATAAGCTGCTTGGCCATGAAACTCTTGATAATTAAGCTAGTTGAGAAGCCTTTTGGGGACACCAGAATCCCATGCTGGAGACCAGCATCCAAATCACAACATATGCTGGTGACCAGCAATTTCAGAAAGGTTCCCATTCATGTCTGAATCTCTACCAATTATTAAGCTTATATTGACTAAATGACTTCATGAATTTTGTGCCACTAGTGACACCAAACAGTGTTACAAAAATTAAAAAAAAAACTTAGTTGAGCCAATGCAGCTGTTACGGGCTAGAAGGGCTGTTCAAACAAACCGAAGAATGTTTTGAGAGCACCATAAAGCCACAGTGTTACACTTTTAAGTGAAATCAATCTAACAATTGCTCACATATATTTGACTCAGCATATTAAGTTTGGATATGTGAAAAAAATTATAATAATTTGACTTCAAGGAACCCAAAAATACAGGCTTTGCTGGCCATTTTTATCTTGCTTTGGTTCTGTTTACCTAACAGGAAGGCTTGTGAAAGTCTGAGACACCACTGGGATTAGGAGGTGCATCTTGTGGAGGCGGAGTGCGGAACAGAAGTTGACACACAAGTGATGCCAACACAAAGCGGCCATGACACCTGGCTAACACACAGAGAGTTAGGTACATCTCAACATCCTCTTCCATAGGCTGAGTGGCGGCTGAGGTTCCTTGGTTCCACATGAGGACACATGCAGCCAACTGGGGCTTAATGGAAAATTCAAATAGCGCTCATCTTTTGCGTACGCAGCATAACAGTGTCACCTCAGTCCTGGTATTACAGACAGAATCCGATAACTGAGTGTTAGAGTCCAGGACATGGGGGGGGGGGGGTTGGGAATGATGTGGATTTGCAGTGACCTAAAGTGCTGGGCGTATCAGCAAAAAGCTCAAGCAGACATGAACTTACAGCTCCAGCAAACCTAATGAGTATTCAGTCCCACTTAACACCAAGTGTGACCAGATAGACTCTCCCTAATATTGTCCCTGAAAGTCTGATGTCCAACCCATAATACTGTCAGTTCTTTTTCGTAATCCTAGTTACAGTATTAATATGATATGTAAGGGGGTGGTTGCAAGGTTACAAATGTTAAAGAGCGAAGTCAGGGATCTTTGGCCGAATACATGAGCGGCGTTATGGACTCATATTTTCCTCATATGGCACATGGCTGACAAAATCCCCCATTTCATACAGTACACTGCAGTTTTTTTCCCCCCTATTAAAAAGCAATACAATTCAGAAATTGTTCAGAGATTATATTTCATATATTTAGGTTTACCGAACACTAAAGTGGCATTAATTGCATAGTGATGATGCAAGGCAGTTCATTTTTCTCTGTATCATTACCTCTGAAGATTATTGTGCTATTGGGTATCAAAAGTCTATTGAACGCCTTCTTAAAACCAGTGTAATGTTTATAAAATGGTTTAGATTGCTGCCAAAACTGTCATCCACTATCTGTTGGATGTCTTCAAGATCAAGCTATGAACCACAAAAAAAAAAAAAAAAAAATCTAATTTAATATTTTCTTTTCATTTAAAAAAAAAATCAACAGCTGACAGAGGAATAAATAAAACGTTCCCCACTCTCTTTTCACAGCACCAGCATAGAAAAAACACCCAAACAGACGGGGACCCCTCTCTCTCACTCTCTTTCTTTCTCTTTCTCTCTCTCTCACTCTCTCTCTCTCTCTATCCATCTCTCCCCTCTTCTTTAGCTCTCCTCTAATGCACCCTAATCCCAGTTGAAGACAGACGTATGCTATGTGTGTGTGTGAGAGTGAGTGAGTGAGTGTGTGTAAGAAATATCTCTTTGCTTTTTCTGCCTCAGTTCATTATTTTTCTTTCTTGTCACTTAGTGTGATAGGTTGGACAGAGGCGCACAGATGAGCACTGAAGACACAGTCACAGGGCCTTAATCTAGTCTTTAATGCGTGACTTCAGAGATGTCATTTATCTTGTGACTGCAGCAGGCTTCCACAAAACTTTATCTCTAATAATATATTGATGGATTAAAGGGGTCAGGCTGGAGACCAGGCAAGAAAAATTGCTTATTGACATCACAATACAGTGCCCCAAAAACCTGATAACCATAGGGACAGGAGAGTGGAAGTCAGAAGGAGGGAAGTGACAGAGAGAGAGAGAGAGAGAGAGAGAGAGAGAGAGAGAGAGAGAGAGAGATGAGAGAGGGAAGGCATTGTGACTGTTTGTGTCCGGTGATTTTCCTTCATCACAGGAGCCTCCGGTGGTCTAGGCCCTTGGCTTGATAAAAACACCTGCGGTTCTGTCCTCTTAAACCAGCTGCTACACACTGAACATGCCACACCGATACACCACCATTCCCATCGCCGCAGGGAAAATGCTGTAGTGTTCCTGCAGGACTCCCCTGTATCTATCAGAGTATGCTTGTTCCTGCATTACTTTTGTCACCACACACCTTATTAAACCCTCTTAAGTAGCTTGTGAGGCTTGAGTACTTGTATAGGGACCACAGTAAAAGAGCAGAGGAGCCTGATCTCACTGTGCACACTACCTACTTGCAGCTTTTTTGAGTACAAATCAAAACCGTTTCAGGCTAAATCAGAAAAAGATAAATTAACAACCTCTAAAAATGATGCAACACTTGCTTCATAAAGCCAGAGATTTATGAAAATATTATGTGAAAAAGAAGGAAGAGTGAAAGTGATGATGAGTAGCATTTAACCTCAACTGCAAAAATATTTCAGATATTTCAAAGGAATTGCTTTCCAAGTGTATTTTTAAGCCATAAATCTAGCATGCTTGGGTCCTCTTACTAGTAGAGGGAGGTAATAATAAGTTCAATATTCCTGTATTAAAAATTCCTAATACAGGCATTCTTATGCATAATCCACTCTTGTGCAGCCCAACCAACAGCAAAGAGCCCTACAACAAAGATTTACTTTTGGGGCACTTTTTCCGAAAGCAGTTATTACCGAGATACACCTTTTCTCCAGATAAATTTTGATAACTCTGTATTTAGGGTCTCTAAGAAATGCATGAGGGTCTTCAGCTGCCACACACCTCTCCAGCTCCCCACATGAAAAATGTGTTTAAAGAGTGTGTCGAGCAGCCCCAATCCCAAACAGTGTCAAACCCATCCCTTCTCTGTCTCTTGCACCCTCTCTGAAAGTCCACTAAAATTAATACACTTTTGCCATTACAAGATAAAGCTGGGGACATATTACAGCAGGCATATCTGCAAGCCTGTAATACCACAGAGTCAGCATTCAATAAAAGACATTTGCAACCAGGCATTTCTCACGACAATGACGGCAAAAGATTTAAAGGCTGCTAAATTAGGTGCGGCTTGCCGAACGAAAGGTGCCGGGTAAGCAGACCCACGCTTACTTAAAATGACAGAGTTGTTTACGAGGGGGGTGCCTCTGTCTCACGCTACTGCCATGCAAGAAGGACAGTTTATGATGCGCTCACAGGGTTATTTAGACATAATGTTGGTGAACAATCAATCGCCATTCCTCACACTGCTTTTGAACAGATCCGGCTTCCACACAACTGCTTGCTTATTTATTTATTCAAATTTATATGTCCCTTTCTGTCATTTTACCTCCTCTTAAAACATCCTTCCTTTTATTCCTGAAGATTAAACTTGTGTGAAGGGTGTGAATGTTCAAGATTTGGTCTCAGTCTAAATATTTGATGATTCTCCCGAAGAGCAAGAACACATATGCATTTGCAATAAACTTTTCTTATGTTATTACAGTACTTTTTATGACCTGGGACACATACCAATGAAGCCATTAAAAATGTAATCCTGCTGACCATACATAAAATATACCTGCTATTACAGTAAAGCAGTAAGAGACCAGCACGAGAGAGAACGAGGCAATTCTTCATCCTTTAACAACAGGAGTGGAAAAAAACAAATCCTTTGGCCATGTCTCGTCTGTCAATCTCTCTCTCTCTCTCTCTCTCTCTCTCTCTCTCTCTCTCTCTCTCTCTCCGTCCATGCTTGTTTTCAGTCCTATTGACATCCTACTGGCATGGCTGAGATGTGTTGAAGTCTTTATAACACAAAAACATCTCCAATGCTTCACCCAGTTTCAAACCACCATGATCGTGAAAATAAATTTGTGATTACAAATTTACAATCAGTGTTATAATATTACACATCTGTGAGTTATCCCCAGGTGATGATTCATACCTGAAAAGCACAATGTCATTTGACCTCATAAAGTTTCTTCCTCACCAATGGCGAATCTACAGATACAATTCTTATTTAGTGTTTACACAGTATCACTTGATTGAAACAGAACAGCACCGTGTCACCTGAAGGACAACGGCTGCTCATAACCACCCATTTGATACTGTGGGTCAAAGAGTCGAGGGACGGTTAACCGGGTTTCGAACATCTAAAATCAGACCCTCTAAACATCTAGGCTTAGCGATAAATCAGCCTTTGAAAAGATCAGATCATGTCTGCTGATAGGTGACAAATTCAAGCAGCAATGCCGACACAGCTGTCTGCCACTGGTCCTTCAAAATAAGGCCCGCAAATTTCCCCCCCTTCTCTACTGCCCCTCATCTTGATGGGCAGTTTATCTGGTGGAGAATAAATGGATTCAAAGTGGAAGAATAATACTCACAAAATGGGCCCAGACGTTCACCGGGGACCAATAAAAAAAGAGAGCAATTTCCCCAATAAATAATTTGCTCTCTTTATGTTGTTGGTGAACCTAAACACAGAGCATTTGGGCCACTGGGGTTGACACACTGTAATCTAGCTTTGGGTGTTGGTCTATTAATGCCATTTCCATATTCAGTGCCTTACCTCCGTATTCTCATCCCCTTTGGAGGAAAACGGCCTGCTCCAAGGCTCAGAAACACCCCAGGGTCCCCTAGCTGGCGCTCAGTAATACTTGCATGGCTCATTATTTAGTATGTCACCGCTATTTTACATGTTAAAGCACCTCTGTTGCCATCTAATTTATTACAGGAATATCAAATGGATAGAACTGGAATGGGGTCACCCGCATTTCCATTACACAGGAAATAAATATATATACAGTCAGTCAAGTCAAGGTGAATACTTGGTGTCAGCTTTTTTTCAAATGGGTAGAGGGTGGTCTGAAGACTAAAAAAATGTAAAAACAATTGTGCAGCATTGGTCTGTTTTCACTGTTAGATAATTTTTCTGCTTTAATCAGGCGTTTCAACAAAAAGCAAATTCAGGTTCCATTTCTTCTCTCAGTCTCTTACATTTTTCTATTTTGGATGAAATAGGGCAGCAACTCTGAGAAGGCTGTTCTGGCTTTGATGAGATTCAGCAGTAATTATATTTTTCTGACAATAACAATAGGAACAACAACAGCGGCAGGGCTAATCCGTCAGTGAGAAGGCCCACTTCTGCATCCTGCTGACAATGATTAGCTCTAATCTAGACTGTTGTTCTGTTCACAAGAGAAATGCACTTCTGAACACTACTGTGTCTGTTTCATTTCTTGTCTATTTTTTACATTCTCCCTTTTTGTGTACGCGTTCAGCATGAATTGATAGAAACAATTATTTGATGGTGCTCAGTCGCAGAAAATCACAAAAATCTAGTAAACAAAAGATTTAAATACATAGGTTTTGGACATGATACAACATGACAGCATTACATTAAAGTTTATCAGTTCAACAAAATTCAACAAATATCACATTGTGCGAGAACAAGCAATTGTTTCCAACATTGAAACACTGAAATTGATTTTAATCTACTAATCTAATTTATTTGTCTATTCTTAATCTATAAACTATATATCCATAAACATCATGGTTACTGGTGTAACCTCCATTTTCCGATGGAGTGAACGAGACGTTGTATCGATGTAGTGACACTAGGGGTCACTCTTGGGAGCCCGAGACACCTCTGGTCTTTGATAAAAGGCCAATGAAAATTGGCGAGTGGTATTTGCATGCCACTCCCCCGGACATACGGGTATAAAAGGAGCTGGTATGCAACCACTCATTCAGGTTTTATGCTGAGGAGCCTATATAAGGTCCGGCCATTTCAGCGGGTAGTTCAGCGTTGTGGCAGGAGGGACACAACGTCTCATTCCCTCCATCAGGGAACGGAGGTTACACCAGTAACCATGACGTTCCCTATCTGTCACTCACTCGACGTTGTGTCGATGTAGTGACACTAGGGGTCCCTATACGAAACGCCACAACTGGCTGAACTGTGTTACGTGAACTGGCGGTGTGTGGTGGGCAGACTGCTGTGTGCCTCATAGCCAGCATGCCAGGTCGACACGTAACCTCCCCCAACATAGTTATGAGTGTCGAACAGCCCTTTTTGGGGACAAGTCAACTACCCAAAGATAGAGACAGGCTTAACCCTGTCGTGGCCTCTTTTCCCCTTCTCTTTTTCCACTCCCTAAAAAAGAAGGGGGATTATCCGACTGGGCCGCCAGGTCTAGTCGGGGGGTGTCCCTCCCAAGGGGAAGACACCGTGGAGACCACACCTCGCCCAAAGAGGGGGGGGGGGGATATTTAAGTGGAAGAATACGTCACATGGTCTTTCCAACCATGTGGAGAGCCTTCAAGGTAGATCCTGCCCAATGGGGGAGGAGTTACTACAAACATGGAGACTGGGGTAGAGGGGCTCTGCCCAAGGAAGACGCAGTTTGCCAGCAGGGAAACGAACTAGCGGAAGATATATATCACATGGGGTTAGCCTTACAGGGAACCGCCACATGCAGAGCACCTACCCCAGAACAGGGCTCTTAGTTAGCACGTATACTGGGCTGGCAGCGAGTCTCTCCGAAAACTCGACTGCCACAGGGCTTGGAGGAAGTCAACCAGGGAACAAAGTTTGTGAACACTACTGGGAATTAATGGCACACGTCTTCAGCTCCAAGGGAGGTGGAAGGCACTATGTGCAAGCGATACACCCAGCCAGCTATCCTGGGCTTATCCGCTTGTGTCGCTGGCAGAGAACGCTTGCAGGTCACCTACCCTCTTGATGGAAGTGAGCGCAGTCAGGAGGGCAGTCTTCAAGGAGAGTGCCTAAAGCTCGGCTGACTGCAAAGGCTTAAAGGGGGCTCTCTGTAGACCCTGAAGAACTACAGAGGTCCGATGAGGGAACGAGGCGCGGTCTGCGTCGTGGTGTGCTGCTGTGGCGGCAATGTACACCTTCAAGGTGGAAGGGGACAGCCTCCCTTCCAACCTCTCCTGCAGGAAGGAAAGCACTGATCTGACTGCGCATCTCTGGGGGTCCTCCTGACGGGAAGAACACCACTTAGCGAACAGACGCCACTTCAAGGCATACAGACGCCTCGTAGAGGGGGCCCTAGGCTGAGTGATTGTGTCTACCACCACAGGTGGTCTTCCACATCCCGTCCAGGGGCCAGACATGGAGATTCCAGAGGTCTGGGCGCGGGTGCCAGATGGTGCCCCGTCCCTGAGAAAGAAGGTCCTTCCTCAGGGGAATTCGCCAGGGGGGAGCTGTCGCGAGGAGCGTGAGGTCCGAGCACCACATCTGGGCGGGCCAGTAGGGTGCTACCAGGACGACCTGCTCCTCATCCTCCCTGACCTTGCACAGGGTCTGTGCAAGCAGGCTGACTGGGGGAAAGGCATATTTGTGCATGCCAGGGGGCCAGCTGTGTGCCAGCGCGTCTATGCCAAGGGGGGCCTCAGACAGGGCGTACCAGAGCGGGCAGTGAGGAGGATTCTTGGGAGGCGAACAGGTGCACCTGTGCCTGTCGAATCAACTCCAAATCAGCTGGACCACCTGAGGGTGGAGTCTCCACTCTTCTCTGAGGGTAATCTGTCGTGACAGCGCGTCCGCTGTAGTGTTGAGGTTGCCTGGGATATGAGTGGCTTGCAGCGACTTGAAGTGCTGCTGTCTCCAGAGGAGGAGACGGCGGGCGCGTTGTGCATTACAACGAGAGCGCAAACCGCCTTGGCGGTTGACATATGCTACCGTTGTTGTGTTGTCTGTCTGAACTAACACGTGCTTGCCCTGGATCAACAGCCGAAACCTCCGCAGGGCGAGCAGAATTGCCAACAACTCGAGGCAGTTGATGTGCCAATGCAGTCGCAGACCCGTCCAGAGGCTGGCGGCTGCGTGCCCATTGCGAATAGTGCCCCAGCCTGTTTTGGAGGCATCTGTCGTGAACACGACACGCCTGGGGACCAGTTCTAGAGGAACGCCTGCCCGTAGAAATGAGAGGTCAGTCCAAGGGCTGAAAAGACGGTGACAGACCGGTGTGATGACCATGCGACGTGTCCCATGGTGCCATGCCCATCTCAGGACTCGAGTCTGGAGCCAGTGCTGAAGTGGCCTCATATGCATCAACCCGAGTGGGGTGGCCACCGCCGAGGATGCCATATGCCCCAGGAGCCTCTGAAAAAGTTTCAGTTGAACCGCTGTTTTCTGTTTGAACGCCTTCAAACAGGCCAGCACTGACTGGGTGCGCTCGTTCATAAGGTGCGCCGTCAAGGAGACTAAGTCCAACTCCAAACCGAGAAAAGAGATGCTCTGAACCAGGAGGAGCTTGCTGTTTTCCTAGTTGACCCGAAGCCCCAGTCGGCTGAGATGCCAGAGCATGAGGGCCCTGTGTGCGCACAGCAACTCTCGAGAGTGAGCTAGGATTAGCCAGTTGTCTAGATAGTTGAGGATGTGGGTGACCACTTCCCTTAGTGGGGCAAGGGCTGCCTCTGCAACCTTTGTGAAGACGTGAGGGGACAAGGACAGGCCGAAGGGGAGGACCTTGTACTGGTATGCCTGGCCTTCAAAGGCAAACCGCAGGAAGGGTCTGTGTCAAGGTAAGACCAAGACGTGGAAGTACGCGTCCATAGGTCTACCGCCGCAAACCAATCTTGATGCCGGACGCTCGTTAGAGTGAGTTTTGCATCAGCATCTTGGACGGGAGTCTGTGCAAAGCCCGGTTCAGTACTCACAGGTCCAGGATTGGTCGCAACTCACCGCCTTTCTTCGGTATGATGAAGTAAGGGCTGTAGAACCCTTTCTTCATCTCGGCTGTAGGGACAGGCTCTATCGTGTCCTTGCGCAGAAGGGTAGCGATCTCCGCATGCAAGGTAGCGGCATTCTCGCCCTTCACCGAGGTGAAGCAAACGCCGCTGAACCTCGGCGGGCACCTGGCAAACTGAATCGCGTAGCCGAGTCGGACGGTCCGGGTCAGCCATCGCGACAGGTTGGAAAGCGTGAGCTTTGCGCCCAAACTCCAGGGGAGGGGGACCAAGGGAATGATCACGTCAGACGTACCAGCGGGTGGGGCCTCGCGGCGGGGCGGAGCTCGAGGTGCCATGTCAAGGGGACCGTGCTGAGTCCAGGGACATCGAAGCACTTACCTGGCTCCTGCCGCCCACCATAAGATTGGCCGAGGAGGAGGGAGGAGGAATCTCGTCCCGGTAGTCCACTGGAACCAATCCCATGTGGGCATGTTTGTGCCACAGCTGGGCGCACAGGGGCAGGGGGTACCGGCCATACCTGCCAAAATGGGACTGTGGACGGTGGTCGTGACGACGGCCATATTTTTTGTCAGGCTTTTGGGTGCCGCAGCCTCCTGGGCATGTGGCGACAAAAAATTCTCCTACCGGCCCTCCACCGGGGGATGGAGTGGTCTGTCGACCAGCCCCAGAGAAGTGGGTCTCCTTGCCCCTGGGTCACCCGTCTCGGGGACGCTTCGAAACCTTCCTGGGGTTCTTAGCGGCTGGCCACAAGACGGGTGGCCTCTGCTTCCTGTGGAGGGCTCCACACCAGAGACGGGCCACCGAGGTGGGCTGCGGCAGAGCCGGTGTTGTTGCTGCAGGAGGATGCCCTTGGCAACGAGCAGACAGGGTGTGGGGTCTTAAGCCACGCCGGGGCAGGATATATTGTAACGCCTCCATCTGCTTCTTCACTGCCAAGAACTGCTGGGCAAAGTCCTCGACGGCGTCGCCAAACAGGCCAACATGGGAAATGGGGGCATCAAGGAACCGTGCCTTGACCGCCTCTCCCATCTCTACCAATTTGAGCCAAAGGTGGCGCTTCTGGAACACCAGGGTGGATATCGCCTGCCCGAGAGACTGCGCAGTGACCTTCGTCACCCGGAGAGCGAGGTCGGTCACCGAGCGCAGTTCCTGCATCAATCCTCGGTCAGAACTACCCTCGTGCAGTTCTTTTTGCGCCTTGGCTTGGTGTACTTGCAGGAGAGCCATGGCGTGCAGGGTGGAGGCGGCTTCGGCCGCCCATGGCAGGTGGTGGCACTCTGCAGAAACAAGTGCACCGCGAGCATCTTATTCACCTGGGGGATCACCGAATACCCCCTGGCCGCTCCACCATCGAGGGTAGTGAGAGCGGGGGAGCTGAAAGACCGTGACCGGGCAGTAAAAAGTGTCTCCCACGATCTTGTCAGCTCCTCATGCATTTCTGGAAAGAAAGGGACCAGGGTGGGGCGTGGCATGGCTGTGGGCAGTGCCCTGTGCCTAGCAACCAGTCATCGAGCCGCGAGGGTTCAGGGGAGAGTGGAGGGTTCCACTCTAGCCCAACACTCGCGGCTGCCCAGGAAAGCATGTCCGTCATTTCCACATCGGTGTGAGACTGGGTGACCGTTCCCGAAGGAGGAAGCCCAGCCGAAGCCTCTGCGTCAGACTGGATGAGCCCGCTCTCTGATGCTGCGCTCGAGAACTCATAGTCTTCCCGAGCTCTGAAGGAGAAGTCAAACTCGTGCTGAGACGAGCCGGCGGTCTCGTGCGAGGGCCCGATCGGGCAAGCGAGTGTGCTGGGGAATGGGAGGTTGGTGGGGGATACCCGGCAGAGGTGGTCCCATTGATTCTTATGAAAGCAAGCCGCGACCGCAACATTGCCATGGTCATGTTCTCGCAATGAGGACATGACTCATCCACAAACTATGTCTCCACGTGGGCAGTGCCCAGACACATAAGACAGCGATCGTGGCCATCAGAAGTGGAGAGATAATGACCGCAACCAGGAATAACACACAAACGGAAAGGCATCTTTAAAAAGACGTTCTGTGTGTGCTGCTCTTTTTGTGAAAGAAAATATACTCTTTTAGAATATACTCTCTTATTTTCGCTCTGCCGAAGCGCCCAGGGGCGTTCTCTGCACTCCACGTGTGCAGAGGGGGAGAAGCCTATGAAATGCGCCATAAATCCAGCAGTTTTGAGGTGCGTCTTTGGAGGGAATTGAATTCAGTGCATTGAATACAACCGCTCGGCTCCGAAGAGAAAATCTGAATGAGTGGTTGCATACCAGCTCCTTTTATACCCGTATGTCCGGGGGAGTGGCATGCAAATTCCACTCACCAATTCTCATTGGCCTTTTTTAAAAAAAAGCAGAGGTTGGAGATTTGGGGCTCCCAAGAGTGACCCCTAGTGTCACTACATCGACACAACATCGAGTGAGTGACAGATAGGGAACAGGAGAAAAACCTCAGAATTAAATTGCACTTGACCCAGCCCATTAGCGCTTTGCATGCACAATTTTACCAACCCACTTGCACCTATACTTAGCGCATGCTTGCACGAAAATGTCAAAACTTTAAGGCCATGCCCACTGACGGATATGACGTATTGCATAGCACTGCACTTAAGGCATAGCGCTCTTAAAACAGGGCCCTCTGTCTTCCAAAAGTCAGAAAACAGTTAGTCCCACCACACTCTCACAGCATTGGTTGAGCCAGTGTTGCTGTGTCGGGCTGATCGGGATGCTCAAAGAAACAGGGCAATATTTTGAGTGCGCCACAGAGTGCGCCACAGTTTATTGAATATTACACTGTCTATTATTGTTGCACAGTATAGGCTATTCTGTAAAGTCCATTAAAAAAAATGCTGTCTGTGTTTAGGATCACCAGAAATCCTCATGACCTCAGTGCAGTATCGTGAGGACAGAGAGAGAGGAGGTGAAAGGTCATGTATCAGGCCTTTGTTGGTAAAGCAATTGGTAAGCATTGTGAATGTGGCTGAAGAAAAGCAACGTTTTGTGCCTCAAACATCCTGCTTACACAAGCAAGGTCTGATCTTGGCATTGCGTGTAAATACATCACTCACTGTGGACACCCTCTATACAAACACACACACACACACCTCAAAACCCCCCACCTTCCACTCTGTACACCCCTCCCTCTTCCTCTACAGAAGAAAATTATCAAAACTGTGTTTGAAAGTGAATGAAGGGTGACTTGCTCACCCTCTCTCTCTCTCTCTCTTTCCCCCTTTCCTCTTTGACATCTCAGTTTTTTTCCTTACTTGCCACCATTTCTGGGCTAGGTGATAACTGCTGGTAATAGGATTAACATTGATTTATTTTTGCAAGAACAGAGATGTGCCGGTTCCAGCTATTTATTGAACTGCCAGCTTTGAACTATCAAAACTGACTGCTGGAAAAGACCTAATGCAGCATTTTAAAGAGAAGAAAAGCCTCTGTGCATTTCTTTCTCTTGTTTTGTTATTCTTTCTTTCTGTCTCTCTCTCTCCCTCTCTCTTTTGTGTCACTAGGGGATAAAAGAGAACATGCTGGTGCCGCTGTTCTAAATATCTTGTTAATCTGGTTAATGACTTTATTCTTCCTCATTGTTTTCTTCATCATCCCCTCATCGCAATATAGTCCTGATTGGATCTGAGATTTTATTACTGTATCCTGATTTCTTCTTCACCTTGAAATGTGAATAGAGACACCCACTTTAATGTTTTTTTCTTCTTTTTTTTTTTTTCTATTTTCTTTATTATGCTTTATGTACTTAGAACACACCTTCTGTATAGATGGACTGAATCACTTGACCACAGATCTGCTCTTAAAGTAGTGAGAAATACACAATATTAGGCACAAATAGCCTACATTTGTCTGTATACAATTGGGGAAAAAATCAATCATTGTGATACATTAGCTATGTGACAGATGCTGTTTAAATTCAGACTCGATATCAGAGAGTGACAGCATTCATTGTTAATGTTTTTTTGTTTGTTTGTTCATATTTCCACTGTTCAAGCCAACACAAGAGGTGAATAAAGATAAACACATATGATAAGAGCCCATCACATAATATAAAGAAGACCAGTGCTAGTTGTCACACAAGGGAGTTGACAAAAGGTTTTGAGCCAAAATTTAATATTATTTTTTTTCTCTAGCAGTGGTTTTGTATGTTGGTTTAAAACTGTGTGTGTATGTATGTATATACTGTGTGTATATATATATATATATATATAGTAGAGAGAGAGAGAGAGAGAGAGAGAGAGAGAGAGAGAGAGAGACTGTGTACTGTGTAAAAGAATTATATTTTTCAGAAAAAACATTTGTCTTAAAAAGGTTATTTTATATATTCTGCTTTTAGTGTATCAGTAGGAAATATTCATTTTAGATTTCAACATTCCCTTTGTAAATAGAATTAAATATAAGAAGAACAAGTGCCCAACAACAGATCGTTTGGCCCCAACAGAGCCCGGATCTGGGATTACATTAAGAGACAGAAGCAGCTGAGACAGCATAAATAGAAAGAGGAACTGTTGCAAGTTCTCCAAGAAACTTGGAACATCCTATCTGCAAACAACTAAGAATAACAGGTGTCCAGGTGTACCTAGGAGAATGGTGCTGTTTTGAAGGCAAAGGTTGTCACACCAAATATTGATTGAGTTTTTGTGACGTTAATTGACAAATGAAAACTATGGCATTGTTTTTGAAGACCTAAAACTTTTGCACAGTACTGTATATATATATATATATATATATATATATATATATATATATATATATATATATATATATATATATATAATTATTATTATTATTATTATTATTATTATTATTATTATTCCTATTTCATCATTTATTTTATAGCTCTTGATCCTTTGGGTAAGTGAATACAAGAAAAACACACTTGCATTCATTAAGGCAGGAGTCAACTGTTTTTGTTTTGTTTTATTCATAAAAGTCAGGTCAAGACATGATCCACTATAGGGTCAACATTTGTTCAATTAACTGAATGTTTTTTTTTTTTTTTTCAGGGCATGTTTATAGACTTTAAGGTAGTGCCTATAGTACTTGACTTTTAAAGATAAACTTACTCTGAGAAATAAGTAAAATGTGTGACAACTAGCCCCAGTCTCCCCTTAATGTGGCCAAGCAACATCACATTGGATCCTACAACCCTTTTGTTCATCGTAAATTGTATGTTTGTTTTTCTGTATGCTGATGCTGGCATGTTCCTTCTCATGTGTTCATTAGTGAGTCCCTTTTTCTTCAGTTGGTCCTGCTAATTGCTCTCAAGTGAGCATATTGATCATTGATACTAATCAATTGGACACACTAATTACTGTTAAAGCCTGCTAATTTGTGGCCACTTTGACACACATTAGCCACCTCTTAGCAAACATGTGACATATCTACCAATTAATTTGTTTGTTCATTAGGTTTGATTACTATGACACAAGTCAGATGCCAGTATGCACAGAAGATCTGCTGAGCTCTTCAAGAACTTTATGGAGAGAAAATCCATGTAACTATCACTACTATTAGTGCAGTATAACATGAGAAAGATAAACTGCAGGTCATATCACACTGCAGCACAGTGTGGGGCACCATGTTGTCAATTTCAGTCTCAAGGAACACTTTTTTTTTATTTTTTATTTTTATTTATTTATTTTTATTTTTTTACAGCAATTTATAATAATTCATTCACAATGTTTATGAGGAACTATACTATTTAGTTTAATTTTTAGCCTATATTAAACATTTCACACGTTGCTTACCATAATAAAACAGAGCTTCTAAATTAGTCATTTGGAGGAAGAATTTTTTATAAAACCACATTTGAACTAAACTTTTATTCAAGAAATGCCTTTGCCACATAAGCTTGGTATCACACAGTAATACACTGTGCATACAAAAAAAAAGGAAAATGTGCTAAATACTTCTAAAGGTTTAAACTCATTTAAAGACAATTTTAGGTAAAAAGGACAGTAAATGGAAAATAAAAAAGCAATGAGCATTGGTTATCCATGCTACGACTCAGCTAAAGCATTTTAAATGTCCAATTCATTGTCCCATTAAGTGCATCCATAGATAGCCTATCTCAAGTGACATAACTGTCACTTAAAATGAAGTCTTTACCCAAACATACAGTATATACCCCAATCAACTGGAATGTCTCCATAAGGCCTCAAAATCAATTACACAGAGAGAGACACACAGAGAGAGAGAGAGAGAGAGAACTACTCACCTGCCCCCACAGTCAGCAATCAATGCCAAGGCCCAGCCAAAGCACACAAGAAAAAAATGCAATCATTAGCAACTGGTGGTGCTAGCCTCTGCAAATGGGCGCATCAGTGAAGATTTATGCCCACTCTATGGAAGTGATTTATTTATTCCTGCTTGGCCGTGCAGATCATTAACCTCTGCTGTGTCTCAAGGGAATGGCACCTGTGGACGCCGAACCACTGCTCAGACAAAAGAGCGCACACACACAGACGTGTGGGCTGCACACGTCTCTCACCAGCCCTTCAGTGCTGGGGCCACTGAGGGGGGTCATGACCACTGGAGCGTTTCTGATGTGGCTGAGGAAAGGTCACGGAGGAGGGTGCAGGTCACTGAGCTTCACTTGTTGCAGCTTTATTTGAGGAGAGGGACACACAGGTTGCTCGTTGTTTGGGTGGAGATAATCAGTAAAGATAGTTATAGCAACAGAGAAAAATGTGCCCCGAATTTTACATCATGGTCAATGTGTTAAATCAGCTCAGCCCTGCAAAGGCAAAGCATGCAATGCAACAGTGGAACAGAGAAAAATGGCTTCTAAGTTACTTGGTTTTAGTATGTTTTTAATTAATTTTTTATTTGTTATTTTTTGGATACTGCAATTTTCCAGTCTGATGTCATTCTTATTCATAGCTATTTGTACGCAGCATTTAAACATAATTTTCTTTATGTTTGAATAGATGCTGAAACATACAGTATAGACATTTTGATAGCTTCTAAAATGTAAACATTTTAAAACATTTAAAGCTTTAAAATTGTGAAAATATTTATGAATCCTTTATTATATATATATATATATATATATATATATATATATATATATATATATATATATATATATTTTTTTTTTTTTTTTTGTAATTTTTTTTTTATTAGATTATTTAACCCCACAAGACCACTTTTCAACTATATAAAAAACATAAGGCATATACTGTAAATCTAGTGACAATCACTTTACAACATTAGTTACAATATCTGAATCAGAATGAGCTTTATTGCCAAGTGTTCTCACGAACAAAAGGACTTTATTTATTTATTTATTTTTTTGGTGATAGGAGAAACAAGTGCACACAGAACATTACAGTAAGACACAGAATATAAAACAAGGTAAGAGTATAAATAGACACACAATAATAGGACATATAAGAATGGCGTATGTACATGTGCAAGTGGTAATGTACACAACTGGTCAAAATTTTTGAAACACTTGACTGAAATGTTTCTCATGATCTTAAAAATCTTTTGATCTGAAGGCGTATGCTTAAATGTTTGAAATTAGTTTTGTAGACAAAAATATAATTGTGCCACCATATTAATTTATTTCATTATAACACTAAAATTTTATTTAAAAAAAAAATTTTTGAAATTGAGGTCTTGGACCAAATAATAAATAAAAGCATCCAATAAGTGCTAAAATATAACACAGTTTTGATTTATTTTGGATTTTGTTTAGTCACAACATAATTCCCATAGTTCCATTCATGTTATTCCATAGTTTTGATGACTTTACTATCATTCTAAAATGTGAAAAAAAAAAAAAAAAAAAAAAAAAATTTATAATAAAGAATGAGTAAATGTTTCAAAACTTTTGACCGGTAGCATATGCGCAAGGTAGGAGTATGTACAGTTATTGAATTAAATATGTGAATTTACATATGTACATGAGGTATGTATTTACATTATTGCACTATGGGGGAGTCCTGATGCAGTTTAATTGTTCATGAGGAAAATGGCCTGAGGGTAAAAACTGTTCTTGTGTCTGGATGTCCTGGCGCTCAATGCTCTGTAGCGCTGGCCAGAGGGCAAAATTTCAAAGAGGGAGTGGGCAGGGTGTGTGGGGTCCAGAGTGATTCTACCTGCACGTTTCCTCACTCTGGAGACGTACAGGTCTTGGAGGGTGGGCAAGGGGGCACCAATAATCCTCTCAGCAGTCCTGACTGTCCGTTGTAGTTTCCTTCTGTCTGATTTGGTGAAGGAAGTACAACCTCTGGAAGTACAAGCCATCTTCACTCTGTACTTCACAGAGTCTATGTGGGTGTCCCACTTCAGGTCCTGAGAGATGGTAAAGCCCAGGAACCTGAATGACTCCACTGCTGCAACAGTGCTGTTCAGGATGGCGAGGAGGGTGGGGAGTGCGGGGGGATTTCTCCAGAAGTCCACCATCATCTCCACTGTTTTGAGTGTGTTCTGCTCAAGGTTGTTGTGACCGACCGGACAGCCAGCTGATCAACCTCCCATCTGAGTGCAGACTCATCACCATCGCAGATGAGGCTGATGACCGTGGTGTCATCTGCAAACTTCAGGAGCTTGGCAGTGGGGTCTTTGCAGTGCAGTCATTTGTGTGCAGGAGAAGAGCAGTGGAGAAAGAACGCATCGCTGAGGAGCACCAGTGCTAATAGTGAGGGTCCCGGATGTGAGTTTCCCCAGTCTCACTAGCTGCTGCCTATCTGTCAGAAAGCTGGTGATCCATCGGTGGGCACGGAGAGCTGGGTCAGTTTGGTTGAGAGAAGATCAGGCATGATGTTATTGAAGGCTGAACTGAAGTCCACAAATAGGATCCTTGCATAAGTCCCAGGTCTGTCGAGGTGTTGCAGGATATAATGCAGTCCCATATTGACAGCATCATCCACAGACCTGTTTGCTCAGTAAGCAAACTGAAGAGGGTCCAGCAGGGGTCCAGTGATGTCCTTCAGGTAGGCCAAAACCAGTCTCTCAAAACCACTTCATGACTACAGACGTGAGAGTGACAGGTCTGTAGTCATTAAGTCCTGTGATTTGGGGGTTTTTGGGGACTGGAATGATGGTGGAGAGTTTGAAGCAGCAGGGAACTTCACTCTGCTCCAGTGATCTATTGAAGATCTGTGTGAAGATGGGGGCCAGTTGGTCAGCGCAGACATTCAGACAGGCAGGTGAAACACCATCTGGGCATGAAGCCTTCCTAGTCTTTTGATTCTGAAAGTCCCGGCACACATCCTCCTCACAGATTATAAGTGCAGATTGAGTAGCAGAAAGGGGGAGGAGTGGGGTTCTAGGAGGTGCTGTTGTGTGTAAGAAGTGAAGATCAGAGCGGAGGAGGGGTGTGAGACTGGGCTTTTCAAACCTGCAGTAAAACACATTTAGTTCATCAGCCATTAGTTGACTCTCTACAGAGCGAGGGGGAGGTGTCTTGTACTTGTTGATTCTTTTTAGGCCTTTCCACACAGATGCAGGATCGTTGGCTGAAAACTGTTTTATCAGCTTTTCAGAGCAGCTTCTTTTAGCCACTCTGATTTCCTTAGTAAGTGTGTTCCTGGCCTGGTTGTGCAATGTTTTACCCCCACTTCTGTAAGCATCCTCTTTGGCATGACGAAGCTGTCTGAGTTTTCCTGTAAACTATGGTTTATTGTCATTGAATGATAAAAATGTCCTAGTAGGGATGTACTTATCCTCACAGAAACTGGTATATAATGTCACAGTATCTGTGAGCTCGTCCAGGTCTGTGGCTGCAGCCTCAAAAACACTCCCATCAGTGCAGCCAAAGCAGGCTTGTAGTTCCAGCTCTGCTTCATTGGTCCATCTCTTTACAGTCCTTACTACAGACTTAGCTGATTTTAGTTTCTGCTTGTTGGTCGGGAGAAGATGAACCAGACAGTGATCACAGAGTCCTAAAGCTGCACATGGGACAGAGTGATATGCATCATTTACAGTGGTGTAGCAGTGGTCCAATATATTTCAAGTCAAGTCAAATGGCTTTTATTGTCATTTCAACCATAAACAGCTAGTACAGTACACAGTGAATTGAAACAACATTCCTCTAGGACCATGGTGCTACATAAAAACAACATGAAACAACATAAAACAAACACAGAACTACATGAGACTACACATAACTAAAATACCTACACATTTCTACATAAAGTGCATGTGCAAACGTGTGCAAACAGTACAAGATGGAACAAGACGGTACAATAATTGCTATTTCTTTCTCTGGTGGGGCATGTGATGTGTTGTTTGTATTTTGGCAGTTCACGGTTGAGGTAAGCTTTATTAAAATCTCCCAGAATAATGATAAGAGAGTCTGGGTGTTGTTGCTCCATCTCTGGGATGTGATCAGCTAGCTGTTGCAATGCTGCATTCATGCTCACCAGAATAAACAAGGAAAACTCCCGCAGCAAGAAGAAAGGCTTACAGTTGATGAAGAGTGCCTGTAAATGACAGCTGAAAGCCCGGAAGATGTAACGTGCTGTCCAGGATGGCTTCGCTCAGCCAGGTTTCCGTGAAACACAGAGCAGCAGAGTTAGAAAAGTCCTTATGTTTGAGTAAGCAGAAGCAGTTCATCCATTTTGTTGGTGAGGGAGTGGATATATATTATAGAAGGACCTGAGATGACGCCGAGTATGGCTGCTGCGTTGCGAGCTCCGACACAACATGGTAGTGTTTTGTTTGTTCTGTTCACAATTCTTATGCTTTTTGTCTTGGATGTTGTCTGCCTTATTGTCTACGACAGACAAACACTTTTGGACATTGGTTCAGCAATTTCACATTCCTCAGTGCCGACCCGATGTTTACAAACATGCAAGCGGAGCCCTTTGTCTGGGCAGTCCGGATGCGGAAACGCAGGAGGAAAAGGGGAAACAGAGCCGGCGTTCTCATCAGAGTAAGATGCCGCGCAAATCGACCCCCGCTACCCAGTATTCTACTGGCAAATGTTCAGTCTCTGGATAACAAGCTCTGCGAGCTGAAAGCACGGATCTCTTTCCAACGAGAGACGAGGGACTGCTGCATTATCTGCCTAGCAGAAACTTGGATGTCTGCGGAGATTCCAGACTCAGCCATTGAACCGCGGGGTTCTCCGTGCACCGGGCGGACAGAGCGAAAGACCTCTCAGGTAAAAGCAGAGGTGGTGGTGTATGTTTTATGATCAACAAATCCTGGTGTGATCAGAGGAACGTACATTCTATGAAGTCTTTCTGCTCTCCTGATCTGGAATTTCACATGCTTTTGTGTCGACCATTCTGGCTACCGAGGGAACTCACAGCAGTCATTATCACTGCTGTGTACATCCCCCCACAAACCGACACAGACTGGGCTTTCAAGGAACTGTATGGGAGTATAAGTGAGCAGGAAACCACGCACCCTGAGGCTGCATTCATTGTGACCGGGGACTTTAACAAAGCCAATCTCAAATCAGTCGCACCAAAATACAACCAACACATTAGTTTCAACACATGAGGGGACCGGGTTTTGGACCATTGCTACTCTCCCTTCCGGGATGGCTACAAATCCCTCCCCCGCCCACCATTTGGCAAATCGGACCACTCTTCAATTCTGCTTCTGCCCGCTTACAGGCAGAAACTGAAACAGGAAGCACCCACCCTCAGAACGATCCAGTGCTGGTCGGACCAATCAGACTCTACGCTACAAGACTGTTTTTATCACACGGACTGGGAGATGTTCCGATCTGCCTCTGATGAGGACATCGAGCTTTACGCTGATAGCGTAATGTGTTTCATCAAAAAGTGCGTGGAGGATGTCATTCCGACCAGAACAACGCAGATCTATCCGAACCAGAAGCCATGGATAAATAGCGATGTTCGCGCGGCACTTAATGTGCGGCCCTCCGCTTTCAATTCCGGGAACGCAGAGGAGCATAAACAAGCCAGTTATGCCCTCCGAAAATCAGAACAGCAAAACGCCAGTACAGGAACAAGATTGAAGGACAGTTGAACACCACCAACTCTAGAAGCATGTGGCAGGGAATTAACATCATCACGGACTTTAAAGGGAATAAAAACTCCGCCATGAACACCGCTGCCTCTCTCTTGGATGAGCTAAATACTTTTTATGCTCGTTTTGAGGGAAATAACACCGCCCTCGCGGAGAGAGCTCTCGCGGCCGAAGCTACAGAGGTTAGTTCACTCTCCATCTCTATAGCGGATGTAACACGATCCTTCCGATGGGTGAATATCCGCAAAGCCACGGGCCCAGACGGCATTGCGGGCCGCATCATCAGAGCATGCGTGAACCAGCTGGCTGGTGTTTTTACAGACATTTTCAACCTTTCCTTCTCTTTGTCTGTAGTCCCCACATACTTTAAAACATCCACCATTGTGCCTGTTCCAAAGCTATCAAAAATAACTTGCTTAAATGACTGGCGTCCTGTTGCTCTGACCCCCATGATCAGCAAATGCTTTGAGAGACTAATCAGAGATACATCTGCTCTGTGCTGCCTCTCTCTCTAGACCCATTGCAGTTTGCTTACCACAACAACCGCTCCACTGATGATGCCATTGCATCTACAATACACACTGCTCTCTCCCACCTGGAAAAAAGAACACTTATGTGAGAATGCTGTTTGTAGACTACAGCTCAGCATTCAACACCATAGTGCCCTCCAAGCTAGTTGAGAAGCTCCGGGCTCTGGGCTTAAACAGCTCGCTGTGCAGCTGGATTCTGGACTTCCTGTCAAGCAGATGCCAGGTGGTTAGAATAGGCAGCAACATCTCCTCATCACTGACCCTCAACACTGGAGCCCCACAGGGCTGTTTTCTCAGCCCACTCTTGTATTCCTTCTACACACATGACTATGTGGCAACACATCGCTCCAATGCCATCATTAAGTTTGCTGATGACACGATGGTGGTAGGTCTGATCACTGACAATGATGAAACAGCCTACAGAGAGGAGGTGCACACCTCTCCCTCAACATCAGTAAGACAAAGGAGCTTGTGGTGGACTTCAGTAGAAAAGACAGAGAACACAGTCCCATCACCATCAATGCAGCACCAGTGGAGAGAGTCAGCAGCTTCAAGTTCCTGGGTGTCCACATCACTGAGGAACTCACATGGTCCGTCCACACTGAAGTCGTTGTGAAGAAGGCTCATCAGCACCTCTTCTTCCTGAGACGGCTGAGGAAGTTTGGAATGAACCGCCACATCCTCACACGGTTCTACACCTGCACTGTAGAGAGCATCCTGACTGGCTGCATCTCTGCCTGGTACGGCAATAGCACAGCCCACAACCGCAAAGCACTGCAAAGCGTGGTGCGAACTGCCAGACACATCATCGGAGGTGAGCTTCCCTCCCTCCAGGACATATATACCAGGTGGTGTGTGAAAAAAGCTCGGAGGATCATCAGAGACTCCAGCCACCTGAGCCATGGGCTGTTCTCACTGCTACCATCAGGCAGGCGGTATCGCAGCATCAGGACCCACACCAGCCGACTGCATGATAGCTTCTTACCCCAAGCAATCAGACTCTTGAACTCTTGATCTCCCACGAAATACATCAGCACTGAACTTTATTACTCTTACTCTTATGTCTCACACCGGACTGTCATAAATTATATTATTATTATATTATATTCTCTCTTAACAACTTATTATCAACCGACAGCCTGAATGTCAATACAGTACAATACAACCTACTGTAAATTCTATATATACTACTATATATTTTTTTTATTTATTTTATTGAATAATGTGTCTCTATATTGTGTGTATTGTATACTGTACAGTGTATGTTATTATTTGTATATTGTTGTGTGTAATTATGTGTATATCAGATGTTTAAATTGTGCTGTGTTAATTTGATGTTATTGTAAATTGGTATATGTCTCATCACTGTCACGACTGCTATGTTGATTGGAACTGCACCCAAGAATTTCACACACCATTGCACTTGTGTATATGGCTGTGTGACAATAAAAGTGATTTGATTTACCAGATGAATACTCCGCAGTGGAGTCCTAAAGCTGCGTTGATGAAGCTTCACAAGCGTGCCGGCTCGCTTCCCTCGTGTGCGTCTTTTGGATAGCTTGTAGAACACCGCTGCGCCTCCAACTAAGATGTCTAATAAAACATCAGAATAATCAAACACTGGCAAAAAATTATCAGGTATGCTCTGCCAAATATTTAGCAGTTCATCCCTGGTGAAACTAATCGGGAAAGAGTGACTAAGAACATGACAAACAAACAAAAAAGTAACAAAAACACTAGAGAGCTCAACAACGAAGCAGCCATCTGCGGTGCCATCTTCGACAAAAAACATGACAAACAAACAAAAGTAACAAAAATGCTAGAGAGCTCCACACCGAGGCAGCTGTCTGCGGCACCATCTTTTACAATTGTAACGATGCTGGCAATGACAGGCAGACGATGATGAAGAAGTGTAGAACCCAAGTGCAGTTTATTACTTGAAGCGTGAAAACCAAAAACGTGACTACAAAACATAAACATGGACTTGACTTGACTTCCAAACAACATTACATAAACACAATACCTCACCCTGATACAATGGAAACATGAGACTTATATACATGGACATGGGAAACATAACCCAATGAACAAACAGAACTCTAAACAAGATAACAAGACAATGAGCATAAACCAATGACATGACAGAACCGCGGCCGTGGTGACTTGACGTGGCTACATGGCATGACGTGGTAACATGGTACGGCAGGATCACTGACTTGGCCATGGCAGGCGTGGATGCTGACTCGTTGGCCATGGCAGGCGTGAGCGCTGGTTCGTGGAGCAGAGGTGGGCCTGGACTGTGGAGCAGAGGCGGGCCTGGACCATGGAACAGAGGTGGGCCTGGACCTTGGAGCAAAGGCTTGCTTGTGACATGGCATGGAGCAGTCTGGGGCTTGGCTGAGACATGGCATGGAGCAGACTGAAGCTTGGCTGTGACATGGCATGGAGCAGACTCAGGTGTGGCTGTGACATGGCATGGAGCAGACTCAGGCATGGCTGTGACATGGCATGGAGCAGGCCGAGGCGTGACATGACCTGGAGTAGACTCAGGATCCGGGGAAGAAGGTGGCGCAAGCTCTGCGACCAAGACGTGGGACCCTGGCTCGGCGGCCATGATGTGGGACCCTGGCTCGTGGAAAGTGGCAGGCGTGGGACCCGGCTCATGGAAAGTGGCAGGCTTTGTGGGAGTGCTGAGTCCCTCATCAGCCACTCCCACAGTGAAAGGTGAACCGCTCAGCAACAGGGCATAGTCCATGAACTGAGCCAGAGTCCATTGGATTTTTCCTCCAGGCATCATGGAGCAGACTGGCTCATTTAGCCCAAAACTGAAGTCTTTGAGGGCCACCTCATTAAAATCCACCCTGCAGGCCAGAGCACAGAATTCCTCTACATATTCCTCCAGGGGACGATTCCCCTGACGTAGGCGTAGGAGCCGAACTGCTGGGTTCATAGTTGGTCAGGTATTCTGTACTGATGCTGGCAATGACAGGCAGACGATGATGAAGAAGTGTAGAACCCAAGTGCAGTTTATTACTTGAAGCATGAAAACCAAAAACATGACCACAAAACATAAACATGGACTTGACTTGAGTTGACTTGAAACATGAGACTTAAATACATGGACATGGGAAACATAAACCAATGAACAAACAGAACTCTAAACAAGATAACAAGACAATGAGCATTAACCAATGACATGATAGAACCAATAACAAGACTATGAACCAATGGGAAACAGACACAATGAACATGAGGGAAACAGGGTGATCACATGACTTGACATGGAAACAGGGAATCACATGACATGACAGGGAAACAGGAAGTAATTTTACATGACATGGAACTACTTTTCAAAATAAAAGACATTAACACAAAACATGAACAAAAAACACATCTAGACGTGACAACAATATACTGTACATATAATATACTATATATAGTAAATGTAAAATCTTAATCTGAAACTGTAATAATATCAAATTCAGTAAATGTGTCAACTGCATTAAATAAATATGATTGCACTGAAATTGTAATAAATCTTATTGGTTATAAATACAATAAAATCAACTGATTAATTCCATAATTTCAATAATTATGGATTCAATAAGGATTCATTAACATTTGTACATTTCTAAAGTTGTGCATAGGTAGCCTAAAATGATTTATGTTTTAGATTCTGTCAGTTTGTCAATATTGTATGTTTAAGTGTCTATGCTAAAGTAAGCAAATGTATGTGTGCTAGAAACACACTTTACGTAACAATACCTACAAATAGGTGTCACTCTTCATTTCTATGAATCTGAGCATAGTTGAGACAATTTTTTTACAGAACAGATCATAGTCTATTATAGATATAGGTTTTCAAACTGGGGTTTGTGTGCCCCCAGAGGGCCACAAGAAGGTTAAAAAAAGTGTACACCTCTACATTCTTGTGATTTACATACAAGTTTCTCCTCGCCACTGTCACCTTTATCTTATTCACTGGGGGTTAAGGCAATGAAAAGCACTATACAAACACATTTGAAATTACTTGAACATTTTTCTCTTCAGGTTTATACATCTAATATCACTCTAATAGTGGATAGAAAAAAGATATAGATCTAAGAGACAAAAAGTTTGTCAACTTAATACAAAGTAAATATTTTCCTGATAATATTTGCGTTGGCTTTCGTACAATGACAATTGTTGTTCGAAACAACATGTCTTCATATATATTTCACACAGGGAAAATTGGTCTTTAAACATTAAAATAAATGCTGCCTTTATTTTTTTTAAGAGGAGATTCCTCACATGGGGATCTTCAAATTTGTGGGCCTTGGCCTCAAAAATTTTGAAAACCCATGTTCTAAGAGACCCAATTTTGGTCATAACAAAATTTTGACAAAAATGTGTAGTTCTGCAGATTTACTGTCACACTGGTCTATTAGCTAACCGCTTAAAAGGTAATTGAACATGTGAGACTACATTTATGAGTATTATCTGCCTTCTAGCTGAGGTCACTTCTCAGTTTCAAAGTTAGCAATGGCACAAAGTATAGAAAAAGACAGCAAATTAAATGTTCACTACAATGGAATGAACAAAGTCTCATATATGTGCCATTGACTCAAGCCTTCTAAAAACAGGTACATTTATCAGAAGGGCCCGTTTGCACATGAAGGCTCATTTATCATTACAGCCCCTTAGAGACACAGATACCGTTTCAGAAATATTACAAAAATGTTTTGTGTGTGTGATTCTGCAAGCTTGTGCATGAATATATATGTGTGTGTGTGTGTGTGTGTGTGTGTGTGTGTGTGTGTGTGTGTGTGTGTGTGTGTGTGTGTGTATATGTGTGTAAAATTTCGATATGGGCCTTAATAAGATAACTCAGCCACACAGACCGGGTCTGCCGTGCATTTCTGTTAACAGTTGTCAACAACGATTATCACACTCTTAGATTATCCCATTTAAAGGAAGCAGCTATGACATTCCTAGCTTCATGATACGTTAGTCATACACCATTATAACAAAACCCTCTTTGCGGTTCAAACATAAAACAGAAATGTAGCCTTTTTGATAAATGTGGGGGTCTGACGTTTATGCCAGTGAGAAGCCTCATAGCAATCTCCCAGCTGAATTACATCAGCCATCTTTATTTAGACAAACCCACTGCACCAAAACCAAGCAAGGGACTAGCATTCCATTCACACATTGTGTTCCTAACTCTTTCATCTGCTAATTCATGATTTGTCAATGAAATTGTTAAGGGGGGGAAAAGGTTAATTAAAATTCCTACATCCAGTATATTTAAGATGTCCTAGAACTTTATAATTTGTATGAATAGCCTTTCACTTCTTTTCCTCTAGGTGTCATGACTTTTTTGTAAGCCAACTGCTATGTGACGTCCATGCAGTGACCGTCATTGCTGTAGTACCCTGATCCCGATGCAACTCTGTTGTGTATTTCAGTGTACACAGCTATTAGTTGACAACACAGGGAAGATGGTTTCACAGTTTATCACACAGAAAATATAAATTGTTAACAGTTATTCCAAAGCTGATATCTAAGCCTTTTCAATTTAGGTGAATGTGGAACCTCCAAAGACCTAGTTATTTCTATAATGTCCACCCAGAGAATTTGTATAAAGACAATGAAGTTATCTATTCACAACTTAAAATTGCATGTAGTGTAAATGTAATTCACTTACTATGATAAATACATACAAAATCTAATTGATTGAACTCTAAAAATGTATAATTATCTAAATGATGTTCATGTTGAAAAAAAATAACTGTTAAATTTCTCCTCAGATTCAGGTCATCAAGGTATCGCAGATTTTTATTAGAAAATCTCTGGAAATTAAACAGAGATTTAATTTAAATGAAATTGTCTCGATGCAACAATAGTCTGCTAATGATAAGTGCAAGGGTATTCATTTCAGTCTAATTAGAGAAATGAAGTTCCTGACAGAGGTCTTACCTGACAAGAGGAATTAGAGCGATAAAGCAAAATTGTATGTTAATCAGAAATTAATCAGTATTTGAACTTTACAAGTGTGAAGCTGCTGCTGTGGCCCCTGCGTCTTTAAAATCTGTGCAAGTGAACATTTATGGCAGGCTTACAGTATGTCTGCATTCAGAACATCTGCTGTTGCCCAATGCACCTAAGGTAATACAGGGTCAGAATTATTACAAAGTGATTTTTAAATGCTGTGATGTTTTAATTTATTTTCATTTAGGATTTTTAACATGAACATAAATGTTATTAGTCTTAAAAAGGTATGTGCTGAGAAAAGAAACAAAAAGTAGAGTCAGAGAGCAAGAAAGAGAGAGAGGCAGTGAGCGAAAGGTTTGTCACTCAATGCATGGTGATGATTCTATTGCAGCCTTATCATACCAACCCTTAAGAGGCCTACAAATCAGCATTTTACTGGCGGTAATAAACCTGAGCATCCAATTGAAGTCGAAGTGTTCTCAAATTTATGGGGAATTTTAATGGTGGTGTAATTTCCTCCTTTAGCTGGTTAAATGTTAAGACTTCAAAGATTAATTTTAATATGAATATAAGTTTATAATTAAATATTTAATATTGAAATAGTAGTCATCCTGGTAACATCTAAATGCTAAATACATTTACATACCTGTCCATTTGAAATAAATTAACATGCCTAAGTGCTTTTGTCTGACTGTTTTTATAATCTTATTTGAATTTTTCTCAGATGAAAAGGGCAATCTTCAAATCATTACTTGAAGTATTACTTGGCACCTATAATCAAAGCCACAAAATGTCTGCATAAAACATTAAAAAATACAGCTAAATTTATGCAGTGGACACAACAGATGCCCAATTTAATACATCAAGTTTAGAAAAATCCGCAGAATAAAAGAGGGCAGAGTAATTATTTTGGCAGGGGTGAAGAAAACAATATGGCGTGGTGGTGAGCTTGAAAGTGAATGACTGAGGGAGGAGGGGGAGAGAGAGGAGGAATGGAGGGGTAAACAAAACAAACCTTGACGAGGGCATTGGAGGAAATAGCGGGGAGGTCTGGGGGGTCACGCCATGTGTTTGGGGGGCTGCAGAGTGTGCCAGGAGCGTGGCAGTGTGGCGCAGGCAGGCTGCTGCCAAACGGAAGGCAGTGTGATTTATCTGGAGGGCTGAACCAGACACCGCCTCGCACTCCCCAGTGTCCCCTGCCTTTATGGAAGGCCTCCCTGACGGCTCTGATAGCACAATCAGGGCCATGGCAGAGCCAAGGCAATTTCTTCTTCACTGTTTGATAATCCTGCATGCCCGTGCTGAAAGCCAATGGCTATGGCTGCTTCACCACAACAATAACAACAACTCAATTGCTATGAATGACTATGTATTCTGAATCGGGTTATGGCCTGGTACAATGCTACAAGGAAGTTAGAGTGGGATAACTCCCTATCTCTTTCTGTCTCTTTGTATATTTAGAATTCTTCTAATGGTAAAGATCTTTTCAGAATTTCAGTGATTTTTTTTTTTTTAAACAGTTCTTGGGGACCTGGGTAGCTCAGCGATTATTGACGCTGACTACAACCCCTGGAGTCGCGAGTTTGAATCCAGGGCTTGCTGAGTGACTCCAGCCAGGTCTCCTAAGCAACCAAATTGGCCTGGTTGCTAGGGAGGGTAGACTCACATGGGGTAACCTCCTCGTGGTCACGATTAGTGGTTCTCGCTCTCAATGGGGCACGTGGTAAGTTGTGCATGGATCGCAGAGAGTAGCATGAGCCTCCACATGTTGGGAGTCTCCGCGGTGTCATGCACAGTGAGCCACGTGATAAGATGTGCGGATTGACGGTCTCAGAAGCGGAGGCAACTGAGACTTGTCCTCCACCACCCGGATTGAGGTGAGTAACCGCACCACCACGAGGACCTACAAAGTAGTGGAAATTTGGCATTCCAAATTGGGAGAAAAGGGGATAAAAAACTGTATGTACTGTTTGTTACATGTGTGCAAACAATGAAATAAATGAAGAAATACAATATACTGTGTAGTTCAAAAGTCATGATTCATGTCAGAATTCAAAATCTGATTTAAACCTGAATAAAAAATAAAAAAAAGAATTGAATAAATAAATAAATAAAACAAAGAAATATAAAATTCTGCAATTTTCTAGATCACAAAATAAAAAATAAGCAAATTCAAGACATTAAATATGCTAATGCCTTTGTATGAAAGTTCAGATATCCTTTCTTACATTAAAGCACACAAGATGCTTTTTGGAACATTCTCAGATCATGCTGGGACAACATTGATCACAAGGTTTTGCACAAACTTGTTGAGCCCATGCCAGCTCGAGTCGATGCTGTCAACAATGCAAAAGGAGGACACACCAAACTTTAGGAAATTCTCAAATTCGTGTTTATTTTTGTATTTAACATTACACTCAAATTGTTATGTTGATAACATAATTTTCAAAAAAAAAAAAAAAAAAAGATTTACATTTGACAAATGGGTATTTGAACCCCACTGAGGAAAGAAAACAACATTGTGGTCAAAGGTCTCATTTTATCTTGCTTTTACAACAAAGGGACTTTGACAGAGAATCTTTAAAAAAATAAGCTAAAGAAAAGAAAATAGGTAAGTTTATTTTTTCATCAACTCGCCCACCACTTTTCCAAAAGAGACAGGATGTTCCAGCAAATACGCAGAGCCATTAAAATGGAATTGCAAATTAAATATAGTGGGCAAATGAGAGGACATCTTGACATTGATATATCTTGTTTCGGAACTGATCTAATATCCAGTCTAACAGAATGAATCAGAAGATTTTCAACAAAATAAATACAAAATAATAAAATAAAAAACTACCAACAAAGATTAGACTTAATCAAATGTGATATAGCAAACACAGGGGCAAAGGTTACCACAGATGACATGCAAAGCCACTGCAGTTTTGCCAAATCACGGTTAGTGCAGAAAACTTTCCTGCACATTTCTGATTTCTCTTAGTTTAGGGTCAATATTTGTCATTTGTGATCTGTTTTCAGGTCTGACAGAATAGCGCAGTGATTATGATAGGATCTTCCACACACAAACTGAGAAGGAAGATGGTTCTCTGTCTCCACCAGGCTCCCCGCTTTTCAGGAATTGGATTTTTACTAGGCTGCGGCAGCTCTTATCGTCCTATCAGGCTCTCCTATTGTGCAGCCAGGCTCTGGAAGAAAAGCTTCCCAGCCGCTCTGACTTTGCGTCTTATTTTTCATTTATTTTACCCTTTAAGACCCCGGGCCTCACGTGGTTTTTAATATTTACCCCCACCAAGAGAGGGGAGGTTTTTTGAGTTTGTCTGCTTTTCGTCCAGCAGATCAAAAAGGTGTGGGTCAGGCTGGGTCCTGCACCGCACACACTGAGCCTCATAGCAGACATGAGAGAGCCAGTGAACACATGCTGAATTCGTAACTCTGAGAAACCTGGAAAGAAATCTAGGCAGGCACACTGGACTGTGCACCATATCCCTTATGCTCTGGAGACTTTCTCATTACTAACTGAGCTGTGCAGACATAATAGAAATAGGCACACCAAATGTCCACTCATTTTGCCTATTTGCATGAAATGTTATATGTGCATGTAATTCTGAAAATAATTACAGACACAGGTCACATCATAGAGAGAAAACTGATTTATAATTTGAGTCCAGTATAAAATGTTGTCATCCATGCTACATAAATCATAGCTTCTCCCTATTTCACTGTTCTCATTTACCAGGGAACAATAATCATTAATAAGAAGAATAACAATACAAATGACTTGATGTGAATGCCAGTGGCACCCTAAATTTAGCCATACAGGACGTATTATTCATTAATTATTATTGTTATCACACTTATGCTAACATATATACATACATACACAACAGTTAGTTCCGGTCAGAGGTGGGTAGAGTAGCCAAAAACTGTACTCAAGTAAAAGTACTAACATAAATATTTACTTGAGTAAGAGTAAGAAAGTATCCAATTAAAAGAGTACTCAAGTAGTGAGTAACTCGTTACTTTCACAAATGACATAATAGACGTTAACTCCCGACATTCCATTACATAATACACATTTAACATGTATTACAGAATTATTATTATTATTAATGGAAATTCTGTCATCATTCACCATCATGTTGTTTCAAACCTGTATTACTTTCTTTCTTCCATGCAACACAAAGTAGATATTAGACAGAATTAAAGAATTCTGAGTTCTGAGCCTGAGTCATTATTTACTTTCAGTGAATGTTTTGTTCCACATAATACAAAGCATCACACTGGTTTGGAACAACATGAGGGTAGGAAAATAATGACAGAATATTAAATTATGGCTGAGCTATCAATTAAAAGGGATAGTTCACCCCAAAATTGATAATTCTCTCATCATTTACTTACCCTCATGCCAGATGTGTATGACTTCCTTTCTTCTGCAGAACACAAATTAAGATTTTTAGAAGAATATTTTAGCTCTGTAGGCCAAAATTTTGATGCTCCAAAAAGCACATAAAGGAAGGATAAAAGTAATCCATGAGACTTCAGTCATTAAATCCATATCTTGAGAACTGATATCATAGGTGTGGGTGAGAAACAGATCAATATTAATCATTTTTTGCTAGATATTCTTCTCCCTGCCCAGCAGGGGGTGATATGCAGAGAATGTGAATCACCAAAAACACAAGAAGAAGAATGTGAAAGTGATCTGTTTCTCTGTTTCTCATTGTAACGATGCGCTGGCAATGACAATGGAGACGATGACGATGGAATAAAGAACCCAAGTGCAAATTTATTAATAAACTTGAAAAACAAAAACCCTAACTATAAACGTGAAACATAAACATAAACATGAACTTGACTATAATCTTGACTTGACATAAACTTGACATAGCATAAACATGACATGACATGACATGACATGACACAACTTTACCAAACATAAATGTAAATAATAAGAATTTTAATTTTTGGGTGAACAATCCCTTTAAGGGCTCTTGTCAGACCTGGATGAATTTGTCAATAAGAGGAGAGGTTAGGAAACATTTCTAGTAATTATTACGGTGAAAACGTAAAAATGTCCCACAAGGACATTATATATAATGCTGAAATATAAACCAAAGCAAGATCATGCTTTATTAATGCCTTCTTTCACTATTTCATAGCTTTTAAAGTCCTGCGTGGATTCTTATTTCAGTGTAGTTCAGTTTTCAGTGTCGAAAGAATTTCGATCATTAGTTCAGTACAGCAGTACCGGCACTCTCTAAATGCAGAGTACGCAGCCTGGGTAGGGCAACAACCCTTCGCGGAACACTCACTGTGTCTGAAACCACCCCCTATCCACTATACAGTGCACTATTTCAAGTGTCCGCCATTTAGTAGGATTGTCTGAATTCTGAGTGAGCCACTCGTTCCTTACTTTTGTTCACTCATTATTACCCACAATGCACTCAAATTTCGAGTGTACATTTGATGTTACGGTTAATTGCCCACAATCCACCACGGGGGAGATGTACGAGCTGGGAGTTTACTGCTTCCTTCACTCCTGCAATGTTTTCTTTCATGCTGAATGTATTAATTACATTACTTGATTAAAATAACATAATAACATATAGAGGCAAAACATACAGATACATATTAAAATGTACTCTTTATTTGATCAAATGTGTTTACTCTTTATATTAACACACAGTATATATTAAAAATGACAAACAGAATGAAGATTTATTGTATTAATATATTATTTAATAAGAATAACAAGTAAGGCCCAAGTATTTTAAAAGTTCATATGTGATGTTGTTTCTGTGACAGCCCCAGAGATCCGATGCTTTGTGTATCCGTCAGCATCCGAATTCACTCACTCATTTCGTTCACTCACTGCTGACATATAGTGCACTAACTGCCATTCACTATATAGGAAATAGTGAACGAGTGAATGATTTCGGACACAGCCACTCTCTTCGTCATACGATCGCCTCGCGCCCCTGTGCATGCGCAGAAATGCTGTCTGTTCGCGCTGCAGTTTTCAATCACGCAAACAGCACAGCAAAGGCATTTATTTACACTTAACTTGGCTGTTTACATGGATTTATAGTTAATCTGCCTGAAGTAGCTGCGATAGTTTCCAGTACCCCCACAAGGGCGCGGGGTAAATGCATAAATACTGCTCATGACATGTGGGACGCGGGACAAAGTGCACTGATATATTGCTGCACTGATTTAAAAATTTACACTTAAAAACGGATGTCATAAGAGCCCAGTTGCATTATGACCCTGAAAATTACAATCACATTCACACAGAAAAGCCCGTGTTATCATTAGAGCCAAAACTTACCTCAAACTTACCTTAAATTGATTTTAATCTTGAAATATCCGCTTGTCTTGGTGTTAAATGAAGGCATTGCATGAAGAAACTATTCTTTTTTCACTGTGCGGAGCAAAGAAAGTGTTTCACTTTGAAGAGTTTGATGCTGCATCACTGATGACTTGAGTGACAGTCTGTGACAGAGCACGCAGCTGTGTGAACTTCCACTCTCTTAAAAGTCCCATTCAATAATCTCTCAATAAATTAAGCATTAATTAAAATTAAACCCAGTAATGTAACGACAGGAATGCTGCCCATTGTAAAGAAATAAAAGTAAAAAAAATTTATTCGAAATTTACTTGAGTGAGAGTAAAAAGTACCCACTTTTAAACCTACTCTAAAAGTATTTTTTTCCCAAAAAGTTACTCAAGTAAATTTACAACAGTAAATGTAGTGCATTACTACCCACCTCTGGTTCTGGTCCTCAAATCTGATTGGATGAGAGACCTTCTATGAGTACTGATGGTGTATCGCTCCGCTTGTGTTCATGCCGTTCTAAACTAAAGTGTAAAAACAGTGCAGATGTGTTAAGAGCTATCTGTCTCTTTACATTTAATTTTGTGACATTGCATATTTTATCCAGCAGGTGGTGGCAAAAGACCATTTTTGTGTGTAATATGAGCCAGTTGATGACGGGAAGTAAGTCAGTGTCAGTCAGTGTTTACATTCAACAGCACTCCATGATCGCTCGGATTACGACTACACTACTAAAACTAGGAAATAGCTTTAAACGGCTTTAAACTAACAACTTCAGCATTAAGGCTCATCACAGCTGAGAGACACAACAGACTAATTAATTATACAAACTCAAGGCACTTACCTCTTACCGGAGTTTCCACATAGAAGAGAAAATACTGTTCAAAATGGTGGAGGAGATTGCAGTTTCTATAGTGAATTACTCTTGTGCACCAGCTACCGCGAAATAGGGAGGAATATCCCCGCTTGAACGGCTATTTTTCCACTGGGAAAATAGGATGAATTTCACCAAAATGACTTATCTTCAGAAAGCAGACTAACAGACTACAGCATCATCAACAGGTGATCACACACGCTCCATCTCTCTCACTCTCTCTCACTCACACACACACACACACACACATACATCCTTGTTTCTCTAATAACATGTTAGAAACAGCCCAAGCCGTGATACTAGTAGTTCTAAAGTGATGTTTCTGAGAGGCTTGGACATTTTGAACCAGCAACGGCAGATTCTGATCCGTGGCATAAGAAAGTAGTTCCATGCACAAATGCGTTTTTTATGACCGTACTCAGTTTTTCCAAATTATTTTTAAATTTACTTGTTCATTGAACTGTTGTATATAAGCAATCTCACACTCGCAATCATGCTATATGGCCCTAAATCAGCACTGCTGTGATATATATATATATATATATATATATATATATATAGATAGATAGATAGATAGATAGATATAGATATAGATATAGATATAATAGCCTCTTAGAGCCTTTCAAACATGTTATAAAATAGTTGCAAACAGACACAATTTCCATAAGGAACAGCCATTCAAAGTTTAAAAAATATTTCGGCAGTTCCACAACTGAAATTCCTTTTATATGATTTGGACAAGAAACAACATTAGACAAAATATGCACAATTCCATTTTTACTCTCCTCATTTCCCATTTAACTCCCACTGGGGTATGATTACACTGTGTTATTGTGCAAAACCTTTTCCTTTTTGCAGGCTTATGCAGAATATGCTGAACTGAGTGACTGAGTTGAGTTTTAAACAGCCCATCTATCTGTCAAGCTGCCTTTAAAGGCTTGAAGTATAATTATGTTAATATAAAAATTAAAAGAATACTGTCCAGCCAGTTTACATCAACTGAACAGCAGGCCCTCTCCCAAACCCGACCTTCAGGGAAGCAAGGGCAGATACAGCACTTATGTACCGGTACTCGTACTCATAAAAATACTCCGATAACAAAAACCGATACCATCTGACGTACGAATGTCATTACGTAAACTTTCAGCCCACACATTAAAATCACGTTATGTCCTAGTGAAATTATTTAACCTCAAAAGCTGTGATTTAATGAGATAAATATATAGTTTGCATGTAATTCAAATGTAAGTGCTTGTTAATATTTTAGACAGTGCTGTGCTGATGCCGGCTGCTCAGACCTTTTAAAGGTCCTCAAACACTCATACAGGGAAAACACCGTCATGAGCATTGCGTGCTCTGTTTGTAGCAGATGACAGTAAACAGAGTGCAAATTCACATTGTGGTGTGAGGCACATACAGATTACATACTTATTTAATTAAATAGCAGCCTTTTG